>NW_019524741.1:1527354-1542834 GCF_002814215.2 Seriola lalandi dorsalis | reverse complement strand
TCTGACATTTCCTGCCTTACATTACTATGAAATGTTTTGACATTTTTATGCCTTACTATACTGTGATTTTTTTCATGGCTTTTTATACCTTACTATACTTTGACCTTTTTTTTAACGTTTTTATTGCCTTACTATACTATGACGTTTTATGCCCTTTTATGCCTTATAATAGTATGACATTTTTATGACATTTTAAGCCTTATTATAATTTGACATTTTTTTGACTTTTTTTGCCTTACTATACTATGACGTTTTATGCCTCACTATACTATGACGTTTTATGACATTTCCTGCCTTACTATACTATGACGTTTTATGCCCTTTTATGCCTTACAATAGTATGACATTTTTGACATTTTTATACCTTACTATACTTTGACCTTTTTTTTAACGTTTTTATTGCCTTACTATACTATGACCTTTTCTGACATTTCCTGCCTTACTATACTATGAAATTTTTTGACATTTTTATACCTTACTATACTTTAACCTTTTTTTTTACGTTTTTATTGCCTTACTATACTATGACGTTTTATGCCCTTTTATGCCTTACAATAGTATGACATTTTTATGACATTTTATGCCTTACTATACTATGACTGTTTTTTTTTAGTTTTTATTGCCTTACTATACTATGACGTTTTTGGATGTTTTTAAGCCTTACTATACTATGACATTTTTTGACCTTTTTATGCCTTACTATACCATGACGTTTTTTTTCACATTTTTATGCCTTACTATACTATGACGTTTTTATGACATTTTATGTCTTATTATACTATGAAATTTTTTGACATTTTTATACCTTACTATACTTTGACCTTTTTTTTTACGTTTTTATTGCCTTGCTATACTATGACAGTTTATGCCCTATTATGCCTTACAATAGTATTACATTTTTATGACATTTTATGCCTTACTATAATTTGACGTTTTTTTTTTTAGTTTTTATTGCCTTACTATACTATGACGTTTTTATTAAGTTTTATGCCTTTATGCCTTACTTTACAAGGCGTTTCTCTGACATTTTCATGCCTTACAAGAGAATGACGTTTTTATGACATTTTTATACCTTACTATACTTTGATGCTTTTTCCCATATTTATGCCTTACTATACTATGACGTTTTATGCCCTTTTATGCCTTATTATAATTTGATGGGTTTTTTTACATTTTTATGCCTTACTATACTATGACGTTTGATGCCTTACTATATTATGACATTTTCTTACATTTTTTCCTTACTTTACTATCAAATTTTTTGACATTTTTATACCTTACTATAGTATGACGTTTATATGACAGTATATGCCTTACTATACAAGGCCTTTTTTTTTCTATGACTTACTAGACTGTTATGACCAGCTCATTTAGTCACAACAATCAAGGGAGGTCCACACAGTAGGCTTGAGTTAAAGTGACATTTCTTTTAATGCAAAAGGATAACAAACATAGTTCACAGGATGTGACGTCAGTTATCAGTGTGTGGTGGAGGTGTATGTTTGTCTTGTGTGTGTTGTATGGTAGACACCAACAAAAAAAAATTAACAACAAATGAAGAGACTGTCAGGGGGTCCGCTGTCCTGGGAGAGAGAGCCAGAAGCTTGAGGAAACCTGGCTTTTATGCCCTTCCTCACAGGTGCAGCCAATCAACAACCTAAGGTGGGTGGAGTCTCCTAGGAACCAGGAAGCCAGGCAATGCAAACCCAACCAGGAGACCAGTGCATAGCAGACATGGCATTAAGCATAGAAGCGGGTAGAACACCTGCAAAAGAGGACAGAAGGCAGCAAACCAGGGAAACACATGCGGCTGGGGCCATCACAATACTATGACTTTTTAAGCCTTACTATTATATTCATTTTTGTGCCTGACTATACTATGACCTTTTACTGCTTTACTATACAATGACTTTTGTTGCCTTACAACACTATGACTTTTTATGCTTTACCATACTGAGAAATGGCTTACCTGAAAAATAAAACTGGCTTAAAAATTATGTTACATTAATACAAATCTCAGACGTGCTACTAATGAAATATTTTTAATTAAGTGTAATTTACTTAAATACTGATAGTGGTCATAAACCTGACAAAGTGACAAGTACCAATACAACAAGGTCCATAACTGTGGCAAAAAAATATGATCTCAATAATTCTGAGTAGTTTGCCTTTTGTCTTTATTCGTTCATGCTGTGGGAATTTTTCATTTGAAATAAGAGATGATATGTGGCATTATTCAGCCACATCTACTATGAGGGGTGCGATGTATTCTGAGTGACGCAGTCCAAAGGAGAAGCTTGGAGCTTTTCCTCTTGTGACAGTCACCTAGGAAGAGAAAAGTTTCAGTAAATGAACAAAATGCAAAATATTTTTGGCCTGTATAATGATTAAATGAGGCATAATGGGGTTTCTTACATTCTCAGGATAGTGCGTGCCAGGTCCTGGTTTCCTTGTAGTTTCACCAGGAGCAAAGTTGCGGCCTGTCATGCTGAAATGGGGTGGTTTTTGCCTGTAAATACAAGGGTCCACAACTTTGTAGGCAGCAGGACCAGGAGTCTGGGGGAAAAACAAAGTATAGAGAACAAGGATAAATCACAAGAATTCTGCATTATTTTAAAGAAAATTGCTCTCATGACTGTGAGTATGTACCTTCTTCAGATCCTCATGGAAGCTTCCATTTTTGCTGCGGCCACAGAGGGAGTAGGTGGGAGCTGCAGATGTAGCCACAGTTTTGGGCCCCAGCACAGGAGGCAGATTGTACGAGGCTGGACCTGCAGAATGAGCCAAAGCTGAAGTTTATATTCTTTGTGCCATGAAACTTTGTAAATCACAACTCAATTTAAGATGACACAAAAATACAATATGTTACCAGGTGTTTTGTGAGTGCTCATGTCTTTGCTCCTCCCAGACAGAGAATAAGCAGGAGCAGAGCGGAAGACGGACCTTCCTGAACGCTCTGGGGAGTAGCGGCCTGCATACCAAAGACACACACCAAATTTATATAAAAATACTGCTGACAGGCAAACTCAAATCACAATAGTCTGCATCCAAACAAAACCAGCATATTGTCAGCTTCTGATAGGTAGTTTGCATGTAAATAAAATCAGCAGTATTTCATTTCCATGTGCTTTTACAAAGTATATTGTAATGCGTGAGGGGTTTTGCTGACCTGGTCCAGGGGCCTGGAACAATCTTGGCTCCTTTGGGCGGCTGTGGAGAGAAAATGCAGGAGTGCCGTCTCGGCCATCTCTGGTGATGTTGGAGGGAACAAGGTATCTTGGTCCAGGGGAGCAATCAGGACTGGTCTGGATATGAAGTTTCCCTAAGCTGAACACTGGTGCTTTGTATTTGGTAGGGTCATGTTTATTGACACCTTTATTGCAAGAAACAAGGACAGACAATGTCAGTACTAATAATGGTGTTTGTGCTGAAAAAAGGCTTAATGGTCATTTTGGCCATACCTGTGAGTCCAGGCAGTGCATACTTGGGTCCCGGGCTACGATAGAGAGCGGCTATAGGCCCTCTTGGCTTGTGGGGCCTCCAGGATCCAACCCAAGGTTCAGCACTAGCCATTACCTTGAGAGAAAGAGATAGATTGAGACCAAAAGAAAATTGGTAAATTGGCTTTTAAGTCAATAAAAGAATGATAATAGGAGTGCTTCTGCTGTCCCTGATACCCTGCAGTGCAGAGAGAAAGAAGTCATTTTAAAAAGCCAAATATACACTGATGCATGGGGAGGTCGTGATATAAAAACAATTGATATTGAGTTAGTAAATATTGGTTAGATGAAATACTGCAACAGTATTAGAATAGCTTGAAGTGAATATTCTCTCTGATTATCTGCTGCACCTGCTAACACTTGGGATACTTTACAACAAGTTCTATAAGAGAGGGTATTATGGAAAATAGTTGGGGTTGATTTTGTTGTTAGAAATGTATCTGAGGTGCTGTTGAAGCCTGAGGCTGGTACTCCTTACTGTTTCTGATGTGATGGAAGTGCATCATTTAAACATTCTGTACCATGAGCTGCTCCTCATTCTGATGTCACCAGGAAATGCAATATCACCACCCAATCACAGCAGTAGTTTTTGAACAATAATAATAGCAGTAATGATGAAAAAAAACATCTAAACTTTATATTAATTTTTGTAATATTAATCTCTCTATTTCTGCGCAAAGCAGCAGGCTAAGTTACTGGATCATAAATCATTCCACTGGCCAACTTGCTGGTAGCAGTTTATGTATGTTGTTACACAGCAGTGAAACTTACAACAGTTAATTTGGGTAATTTAATGAACTAGTTACATTATAGGGAAGCTGCTGTTTGTCAGTATATATATACAGGGTAATTTGCAGGTAAAGCAAAACCAATGCCGCACCTGAATCAGTACATTATGTTTTACAAACCCAGAGTAGCCTGTCACAAAACCACAAGATGTCTACAAACAGTAAGAGCATATCATTTAGACTTCAAATAAATAGATAATTGATTGTACCTTATAGAAATCCTGTGATCCTGTCGCGAGTGTCCTTCTATGTCAGGTTTTATCCCCGGAACTCAGCATGTGCACTGAACCCAAACACAGATTGTTTAGTGGTAGTCAACTTCACTATGACAACGTTGCCATGGAGATGACTCTTTGACAGGCATGTCTATGAATATGTGTGTGTGTGTGTGTGTGTGTGAGTGTGTGTGAGTGTGTGTGTGTGTGTGTGTGTGTGTGTGTGTGTGCGCGTGTGTGTGAACAGTGTAGGAATTCACAAAATGTGAATACATAAAGCACAGTGTGGAGATGGTGTAAATGATTTATTAGGTATAAAAGGCTGTAACAGGCCAGAGGGTCCCACTGTGACAGTTCGGTTAGATTTAATCTGATTGTACTAAGGTACAGTAGATTACCTACTATTTAAAGTAGACATTCAACAATATACATTACAATAAAACATTGTATTGTGTCTCAAATTCTAATTTGGGGGCTTTATCTCATGTTTAACAACTGTTCCATGACAATATGCAGAAGTGCCCCATGCCATAGGTGGATTAGGCCAAAGGTCCCACCATTTGCATACACCTTTTTTTCTTTTTCTTCTTTCTTTTTTTCATAGCTCATAGGCTGTTTGATCGTGGTTTCAAGGATACATTAATGTTCAAATATGAGGGGGTTGGATCTGAGTCTTAATCTGTAAACACACAAGTTTAATAGTTGTACCTACTGTTCATTAAGGGCAATGAATGCTCAAAATTATATGAATGTAAAAACAAATTCTTAATCATCCAAGATTTAATGAAAAAACTTTGTATATGCTTGAAATGAACAGTCATCTTATGCTCCATTACATTTTCATGCATGCATTGAGCCTTATGAGTGGTTTAGTATGTCAAAATATGAGCAACTGATGATGATTGATCGTGATTTATGCTTCTGGCTCTGACTGTCACCGGCATGCCAGAGAGAGGAATTCATATTATAATTATCGTTATTATATCATAGTAATTATTATTTATCATTATTTACATTTTAGCAAAGTTAGCTATTTATTTGATGTATCTAAAAATATAAAGCCAGCTGGTTTTGAATCTAAATCCACTGTGTTCTTGTTGTGTGTTCATTTTGTAAATACGAAGATTTAATTAGGTGGTAACAGTAAGATGCATATGGGGATTCCCTCACCTAGGGCTGCAAAAAGGTTAAGACTGGTCCTTATCAGCCTTTTCACAGCAGACATGTTAACCTGTTACAATAGGAAACATCTTACTAAGGTATTTCTATTAACATTGATCTTGGTTCCATTCTGTTCTCAGTGTCCCAGTGGGTCATGGCGAGTGTGACAGTGATGAGCAGCCTGACACTGAAGCAGCTAAATATAATTCATCTTTACACCTGAGCCTTTCCTGTGACATGTCAAAAATGTCGACCATGAAAATTACACCTCCTGACTTTGTCCACAATCAGGTGTCCTGGATGAAATACTGACATTTTTTAAAAAGAAAACTGCTGTGAAAATTGTTGTTCTAATATTGATTTTTCTTCATAGTGTAGCATTGGTGCTGCAGCCCCTCATGAGGTATCTGCAGTTGTGGAAGGTTTCTCTCAAACTGGACTTCAGGAGCTTCATCAAAGTTGCAAGGTTTCCCATTTCCTCTTGGGGGCGCTATTGGTAAAAAGAAACAAAAAAGGCAATTATCAAATTCACTATTACGCCCTCATATTAAAGTGTTGCAGCAGCACACACACACACACACACACACACACACACACACACACACACACACACAGACATGATATGATTCTATAGTCTTACCCTTGTAAGTGCTCGAATCAGCCGTTGTAGCACTGCATCCTCTCTGTGTGGACACAGGCTGGTCACTGTACCCACACAGCTCAACAGACAATAGATGGTGTGTTTTTGTGGCTGCAATAATATTTAAAATATATATATTGAAAAAGAGTTACAGAGTGCAAAGAGTGCAAACAACAGACAAAGGCTTTTGCATGTGTGTCCTTACCTTCTTGAGCACACTGAGAGGTTTCCTGTTTTTGGCTCCAATACACAACCTGTCTACATCCTCTGAACTCAGAACAGGCTCCTGGATTAGGTTGGAGGAAGCATAAATATTGAGAGAGGAATTTTTAAGACAGTATGGGAAGTGCAAACTGAAATTCAGAATATCAACGGGTCTTTTTTGGCTGGACTGCAACAATGCTAGCTATAGGCTAGCCCTATAATCATGACCATATGTGGTCCAGCCACATACTAGGTTTTGAAACAATGTTATTACGTCATAGTTCCTGGACAAATTGAGATTACTGGCATTATGGCTTCTTGTTTGGTGGCACTCACCCTTAACTTCTCCAGCCAGGTCCACAAAAGACAACTGAGAACATGAGGATCTGACTCAGTGACCATCAGAGCCCATCCACAGTCACTACTGTTCAGCTCCTCCTGTTGAAAAGATGAGTGAAGTCAATTTTAGAGGTCAAAATCAAAGTTATATGTTCTGCTGTTAAAAATAGTTTCACACCACGGCTTTCCTTACCTGCAGCAGAGCCGACCTTTGCAGTATGGTTTCTCCTGGAGGACCTTGTTCTGCCATTGCCTTAGCAACAGCACGGGCCCCTGAGGTCGGGCATGGATTATCTGGATTTCTGCACAACTTTATATGACAGAGATCACAATGTTTTAATGCATTCACATTTTCTTTATCATCAGCTTTTTTTTCACAGCAGGAATCGTAATTACCTCAATGTTGGAGCTGTATTTGGGAAGCACCTTTTTCGCTGCACATTTCAAACTCTCATCACAGTTGTTGCTTGTTTTCATGCTGGAAACCGGGATGTTGAGTGCATGTGACTCCTTTTTGGAGGTCTTACGACCTTGTGAAAGGGTGGCAAAGATCGGACTAACTGGTCTCAGATCAGGTCGTATGAGATCCTCCACACACCAGTGTCTCTCATTTCCAAAAGCTGGGGTGCAGTGTGGACTCGGCTCCAGATCCTTCAGGACAGAATGCAACAAATTGAGAAAAGCCTCAATGATCAATTTGATTTAACAGAAGAAATACGGATAATTCATCTATGTAAGTCTGGTTGCATAATGAAATTTAACCTCATTTACTGTGATCTTGCTGAGGTCAGAGTCACTGTAGCTGCGTTTGTCCAGCAGGACCTCTCTCTTCCTCTCCAAGAATCCCAGCGGCTCATCCCAGGAGAACACGGACCCTGAGCTCACCCATGAGCCCTTATGGCCCTCCCTTAGCAAGGGCAAGTACTGTTTGGCCACCAGAGTCTCCCTCACAGTCCTGCTCAGGGTCCTCAGTGCTGACCTCTTTTCCAGCTCAGCATGGACCTCGGGTGGAGCAGGGAGACCCAGGGCTAAGCAGGAAATACGCACACACAGGAGGTACACCACCTTAAGAGATGGTGAAGAGGCCATCAGAAAGGAGGAGGAGGTAAACTACGTTCATGATGCAAGATTAATGTAGTAAAATGATCAAGTACTCACCTTTGGTGTTTGTCTGAGGGTGCGTGCTTCCTGGCCATGCAGCAGTAGAGCCTGACGGTTTAGATAGTGCTGCAGGGTGAAAGGGGCTCCATGCCGCAGGCTGAGGTCGGGGTATTGGACCAGCTGTGTACCAAGCAAACGAGCAAAGTCAAACACCTGGCTGATCTGTGCCCGGGTTTGGATAGAGCGAGGCCGTTTAATCCGCACGTAGTGGACGGCCTCACTTGGGCTAATGCGCAGGGTGTAGATCAAGTAACAGGCTATCAGCACGCCTGTTGAGCAGCAAAAACACAGTGGCAAACACAGTGAATACACATGAGGACATTACATGTGCACAAGCTGACAAACACAGTGTTTACATGAACAGCAGATATGATTTGTTTGTTTATTCCTACCTGTCCTGCCCAAGCCTGCATGGCAGTGCACAGCCACTCTTCCTTCCCTCACTGCGAAGGCCAAAACCTTCACCCCATCAATTATGCCAACGAGAGAGGACACACCAAAATCCGGCATCGCAAAGTTGTAAAAGTAAACTGCAAATATACAAATATGTGCACACATGAATACATATATATAAACATGTCAACAACAACATGTAAATTCATATGGATTAACTGTATTTGTAGAAAACTCAGCACACAGTGTTACTGGCCCATGGATACTGTTGACTGTTTCTGTTAATGCACATTTCCCACTTTGTGATTGGTACTGATTTAAAAAGGACAGTCAGTGCAGTCTTAAGAGTGTTAATATGAATTGTCTCATCAGGGAAATGTACACAAATACCTAATTACAACTTTTATGTTGTGTATTTAATGTATCGAGATCTCACTGTCATTGTCCATGAAGATCTGTGGAGAGTAAGTAAATCCACTTTCAGAGTCTAGGGGAGGTCCACAGTGAGCGTGCTCTCCTGGGAACTGCATGTTGATGACCGATCTGATGTTCAGCCTGGGAAAAAGTCAAAATTATGAAGGTGACTGTGTGTGGCTGTGTAAGTAATACTACTTGTTACTTAAGAAGACAATGTCCAGGCTCATGATTCCTACAACTACTCTTGTATCATGCATATCCACACACTGCACAGACACACAGGAGAACAACAAAAATACAGTACTGCAGGAATAATAATGAACACTGATTACCTTCGAAACTGATCTATGATGTTGTACTTCTCAATTAAATGGTTGGATGGTCGTGCCATGGCAATTACGTCATCTGTCACCCTAGGATAGAGAGAAGTTCATGATCATCAAACTACCATTTACCCTTGTTTTATTTTTATTTTTTGCTATATCACATAAAAAAGCAACATCTATGATACTGTAGTCCAACAGTCTTACCAGGAGGAGAAAAGGCCTCGAATAACCTGTTGGTTTAACTTCCAGCACTCTGGTCCTTCATAGCGACAGTCTACTCCTCCACAAGCAAGCAGACACAGGAGTCTGGGTGGGATAGCCTTCACCAGGTTCTCTCTGGCCTGGGAATAGGAAGGTCGTGGTACTGGTATGTGCGGGTTCAACGTCGGCATCATTCTGCACCAGAGGAAACCCCCAAGATCAGCCTTCACTATCCCACTGTAGATATAAAGGATTATGCCCCAACTAGCCTCATATCACCTTCTTTTCATGTTGAAATTAATGAGGTACTGCAGGCCACTAATAAAGGGCCTTTGACAAAGATACACCTTGTTAAACTGACAATTTTGGTACTTGTGTGTCTAGTTGTGTCTGGAAAATATATTGAGCCGGATAAAATGAAGGATTTAAAAAAAAAAAAAAAGCCTTACCTTTCTGATTATGTTGCACAGTGAAGTTATAAATCCCATGAATATGTTTTCATAAACTAAGAGTGCAGGGAAGAGAAGGAAAAAGGTGATGAAAGCAGCAGAACACACATGTGCTCCTCAATGGTGACCCACTCTGCTGCTTACAGATACACATACTAACAAAACTGTGCTGACCCAGCTTTGCTAAGCCTGATTAGCTGTCATAAATACATTAGAACAGACATTCACACATGATGGCAAGCCTATTATATAATGCTTATACCTTCACCTGTAAACACTGTGTATGAATGCCCTAATTAGCTGGTGCCTGCTAAAGCTTTATACATGATTTTACTACTGTTAATAAACACCAATAGGGTTTGTGTTTAATCTGCAAGAACAATGTATGGTTGTTCATCTATCCTGGTCTTGATCTCTCACTTCCTAATATCTGAACAGATTTAAACGATACTACTGTAGATGAGTGGAATGATGACTTTGAAAGAAGCAGCTGTTGAGAAATCATTTTAAAAAGCGTATTTCTCTGAATTTTAATGTTTGTAGAAAGTCTTCATCTTAATGACCAAAAGTGACAAAAAACTAACACACATGGAACTGGCTCTGGACATATCCCCCCCTGCAGTGCAGCAATGGGAACAGCATGATGACGATTGGAGTCTATCTCAGGGTGAAACTGTTATTTCAATAAAAATAAAGATTGTGTCTTCACATTTATAAGAGAAAAGTATATGGCTACACATTTTAGGGCAGACAGAGTGGGGTTCCATGGTAAGCATCCCCAGGTGTGACCTGCATAATGTTATCTAATATCCATGCTAAGAAGCAAAAGATGTTTTATGTTTTGTAGTAAAGACAATTTAGAAAGTCTTTTTTTTTCTTTTTTTTTTTTGCAGTCTGAATATAATTTGGCGTTTCACATTATAAGAGTAATTCAGAGATTAATGGAGCATAAAACTATATCAATGTTGAATAAAATGGTTTTGCGACAGGAAATATTAAACAAGTCTAACAGTGCTTTGCATATGAAATCAATCTAAGCCTGGTGTTGTTAATGCATCACTCTATCAGGACAGAAAGGACCAATCAAATCCTGTGACAATTATGCCACGGCCTGGTTATCGTCATGGTGAGTTTTGGCCACAGAGGAAGTGTCTGTTTATACACATAGTAAAGGTGAACACATTTTTTACATCCATTCATCAATAGGTTTTCCTCCTACATAAGATGTTTTATCATGCTTGCAACATATTCATACATGATTGGCAGCATTAGCTTCTTACACTTTGATACTGTGTATCATGTGCATTTTCTCTCACACTTCAGAGAGCAACGTCTCCCAGATCATTTAATCTTATTTTAAGGTATTCCACATATCCTCCAACCTGACCGACAGGGGAAATTTTTCTTTAAGATTTAGCAGTGCTTTATTTTGACAATTTTTCCCCCTTGGTTAAAATGATATCTTCCTTATGGCCTTATACAGAATTGATGTCTTTCATTAATTCACTCTACATCTGTGCAGAAGCCATTAGGGTGTTATTCTGAATGTCTGTGTGCATGTGTGGCCTTGGCTCTTAACTTTGATGTTAATTAAAAAGCAAAGTTTTTTAGTTTTCTTTCTATTGTCTTAAAAAGCCAACAGCCTCTAAAGTTAGTAAATAACCATTTACTGACTTTTAACATGTAGTAGAATTACACAGAGCAAATTAGAGCAACATGCCAACATGTTCGCTCTGCATTTTTCTGCCAGGTGTCTTTCAGTGTCATTAGTGGTCAGAATAAAGGTCAACTGCAGTGCAGTTCGTATAGACTCAGTATCCTGCTCTAACATAGCATTGATTGGCATTTCTGATGTATTGCTTTGAACTCACCGCTTGTTAGTTTACAGCTGTAAGAGAGACACAACAGCTTATGTACGCCTATGACCTTTCAGTTATTATTCAAAATAAGCTTGCCTGCCAGGGGATATTTTTAACATGACAGCAGAAGCAGTATAGTTTGCTGTACAGATAGCTTAGACAAAGATATATTAATGATGTAATATGTGGTAGGAAGTGTAGTGGTTTCAAAGTGAGTGGTACTTAACCAAAGACATATCAAGGACACATCTGTAACAAGCCTAAACAGAGTTTATCGCTGTACAACCCACTTCCTCTTGTCAACCGCAGTTCCTGATAAAAGTGTGCAAGCTGAGTGTTTTACTGAGTTATGAAACAAAATGTGAAAATTAGGAAAGTGCGATTTGTTTTCACCTTCTGTGAATAAAGTAGTCAGAAAATGTTATCATAATATCTGACTGGGTTAAAGCTTCAAGTCCAGGTAAGATGAGAACTGCTTATTGTCAATGAGTGGAGACCAAAACAAGCATTTTTTTTTTTTTTTAAACACTGGATTTATTCAGAGCTTTTTTTGTAAAATATTTTTAGCCAATAATTTTCAAGAGTGGCAGCTCCAGCATCTGCAAGCAAAGGTTGGAATGTATACCCAAATAAATCGATGGGCAGGTATGTTTTTGTGTTTCAAAAGGGGTAGAATATAATACAGTATTTGCCATCAGTTGGTACAACAAACTCAGCACTGCCCAAAAAAAACAAAACAAAACAAAAACAAAAACAACAGAAAAACATGCTACTTTACTGAATCGTGCTGACACTGGCCTTGTGTCAGAACTGAAGAGACACTTCTTTCCTCCTTATAGGTTAAAAAAGATTTATGGTCACAGAGGACAGAAGAACTGAAAGTTTAATTAAATCCTTTTCCATGGTGGTTGTTAAAGAAAGGTCACAAATGTTCAAACAGGATAAAATCCTGGTCGTTAGTAAAGTCAAGTTGTAAGAAAGCAAAATAACACTCGCACTGGTGTGGTTCTGCTGCACCACAGAATATGTTGCAGCACAAAAGGAAGTGTCCTATTGCATTATCTTATCTTTCAAAAGCAAAAAACTCACAAAAGCATCTTAGAAGGGCGCATGACCTAAGAATGAGATAAAGAATGGATTACTAAGATTTGTGTTAAGAGGGACCAGAAGGCACAATGTTCCTTTTTGGACCCATTCACTGGGAGGCCATGTGGTTCCACAATACTAACCAAATCTATCTGTGAAATCACTGCAATCGTCGTCTTTCTCATTCTATGGGATACGGACCTTTAGAGAAATGATTTGGCATAAGATTGAGGACACAGCAGTGAAGAGCAAAGGGCCAGGTCTGCAAGGGAGTCAAATATCCACGAGGGGTTGTAGAGCTGAACAGCTTGTGGCAGCCTACAAGCCGTCCTTCCCCAAAACTCTAGGGTTGTATTATCATATCCCCCCAACCTAGGCTCGACAAGTTCAAAAATTATACAAGTGGTTGATTACTGCAAATGCTGCCAAGACAGGAGCGAAGGTGTCAAGTGGAAAAACAACTCCCATCACTCTATTCATTGTTTCCATGAAATTTCCCTAATAGGCCATTTGCTCATCATGCAACTGGAATACAACTTGTTGCCATGTAAGATTTTGGAAACAAAGAGAGAAAAGTAGCGACTATGTCAAGAGATAAAACAGTCATAGTATTGATAACAAAATAAGAAATATGAGATAGTAAAATTTCCCAAAGATGATTACATTGTCCACCAGCCTTGTCCTTTTGCTGGAAGACCAAATGTTTCTGGATTGAGTGTCTGTGCCTTCTCTCCTGTCCTGTGGTGTTCAGTCTCTCTCACTCTCATCTGTCCAGCCAATCCTTTATTAGTTCTTGGAAAGCTCTTTGGATAGCCAGTCAAGTCCTTCATACAGCCCAGTGCCCTGGGTGGCGCAGGTTGACTCAATGTGCCACTGTGGAGTCAGAGATTATATGGTTTAAATTAGGAAACTATGAATGCAGCTCTACATATGCTTCGAAAATATAATTATACTGCAGGAGTGGGGATCGTGTTTCTATTCAGATAACTTACAGTTTTGTTGCGGAGGGCGTGTAGACCAAGTTTGTCTGTGAGTTCGCTGACTGATAAGGCATTGGGGAGGTCCTGTTTGTTAGCAAACACCAGCAAAACGGCATCTTTCAATTCGTCCTCCAGCAACTAGAGGGACAGAAAACAGTTTATCAACCGTGAGACTTCATGTTAGGGCCAAAACACTAAAAACAGATCAAACTGTGATTTTATTTATTTATTTATTTTAATCACAAGAATTTCTCAAAAAGCCTAATTAAGTTAGAAGTAAAGAAGTAAAACATCAACTGTATACAGATATAATTAGAAATATGTGCTGCAAAAATGCAAACGACTGAATAAGAGGACAGCCAAAAGTTGTTACACTAATAGTGGTTCATATGCCCCAGAAATAATACAAAAAGGGCAGTTTTGGGATGTTCTGGAGGCTTAGGGGTCTAAGAAGCGAACTACATCAACAGAACAACCCTGGTTTAAGTCTGACCAGGGACATTTTTTGCATGTGAAAAATTGGCTTTGATGTTCAGCCCTCCTGCTGGTCTAGAGCACTTCAAGGTTAAAATGAAAACAAGCATGTAATATAATGAACTTAGAAAATGTGAACCGATAATCCAGTGTAAAATATTTCAACATTAAAAAAAATCCAAAAACTATGAATCCTAAAACTAGTGAGGTTAACCATGCAATCCTCATATGAAGAGATTCTCTTCACAAGATTATTGAGTCTTTACATTTCCCTAAGGCACAGACAAACATACTGTACAGGTTTCAGTTGTCCTATATACAGATCCCTGCAGTTTGAAGAATTGTCATCCAGTTTCACTATGTTCCATGACACAAACAACACACAGAAAGTCCAGAAAACATAATGTGACTCTGATGTTGTAACTGCTGTGGGAGGGTCATTCCACATTTAGGAGGGACAAACAATAACACTTTTTGTTCTGATTTAACCCTGTCACAAAATGAGACAACTAAGTCAGAAATATCTTATCCTCATGTCATGACAATAATCTAAAATTATGAAACTCACAGTGCACACTAATAATGCATTACTCCCTACTGAGCTAAACATATTAAATACCTACCATCTTTGAAAGCTCTTCTGCAGACTCTGCCACTCTTTCTCTGTCATTACTGTCCACTACAAAGATGAGGCCCTACATGGGATAAACAGTGAAGAGGTTAGATTTAGTTCTGAATATAATTTAGTAATAAGATGAATGTACAGGTATTAAACACTGTTGATTACTGTAGATTACAAAGATTTTGAGACATTTGGAGAAATTAAAAAATTTTCAAAAATGTGGAAGATGTGCATCTTTCATTAATATGTTGAAACTGCACCAATCTTAACAACAGTAAAAAGATAAGGTGCTGGCAGTGTGAAATAGAAGTTGTTTTTTTAATGTGAACATAATATTCATCTACTTTAATAAACAGTAATAATACAGCCAGACAGAAAGAAAGAGAGCACTTGTTGACAAACACATACATAAGATAGAACTATTCCAGTCTACTGGGAGCAGCTGTTTCAGTACAATACATGGGTGTCTGACTTATAGTTTATCAAAGTATTGTACTATATTGTACTGAAACAGCTTCACTTGTCGGAGTAAAAGTATTTGAGAGCTGTGTATAACTACTTCCTCTCACTGACACTGCCATTTGCTGTTTGCTGTTACACAGCACTGGGACAGTCACACTCATACCTGTGTGTTCTGGAAGTAATGTCTCCAGAGGGGTCTGATC
>NW_019524741.1:1341780-1527183 GCF_002814215.2 Seriola lalandi dorsalis | reverse complement strand
AGGACATTTAATAACAGAGTACATGCGACTGCAAAAAGATAATCGTCTATAGCCTACTGAGCCATTTTCATTAATTAGTATGAAGGGAAAAACAACCCACAATTATTAAATTTGATTTTAACATGAACGTTTTTACTCGATCGAGAACATAGCACACCCTTAATGACCGGAAATAGAGCTGGACATTAACGCAACACAATGACAGTTGTCCATCTAACGTCATAAGAAATGAGTTACCCAATACTCATTTTACTAACCGAAATAAGGAAAAGAAGGCCAGCGCCATAACCAGTTACCGACTAACAGATTAGGTTAACTAATAAAACCTAGCGTGAACATGTTTCTAGTAGATTATCAATAAACGGCTTTTCTTCAACTAAGTTCGCGTTAGGAAGTTTGGAAGAAATTATTCGATAAAAGACACATATGACAACGCCAATCAAACCTCGTTTAAATAAAAGATATCATTATGTAAATACAATGTATTTAAATTCAAGCCGTTTTCGGGATACAGTTGCCGTTGGCAGATTACATTGCCAAACTTCCTTCAAAAAGCACACGGAACCCATACAGTGACGCTTGGTGGTGAAATTAGCTTGACCTTTTTTTTCAAAAAATAATTAATCAAATTGCTCTTAGTTGTGTTTTAATTCATCTTCTATCCCAATGTTATACTTAAAAAGTTTTAGAAATGCATTACCAAAGCTCATCTAGAACTAGCTAACTACTCGTCTAGCTACAGCTAAAGCTAAAAACCGTGCCATTGACAAACGCTAGCCAAACAAAGCTTTCACCTACCCATCAAAATCCTCATTTGTTTTTTGCCAAAGAGCCGGCCGAAGATTGACGAGATGGTGAGCCCCATAACTGACCGTGGATGTTTGAATCTATGGAAATAGCACTGATATTAGCAACGGCAGGGGCAAAGTGTGATGATTTCACACTGGTCCGGTTGCTGTGATTCAGGAGTACTGCCACGTCCGGGCCAACGTGGAATCCACGACGTCATCAGTTTGAATCAACTTTATCAACACACACATTGACACCTGAACACGGCGACGTTTTGAATACACTTTTGTTGTTTTTTTTCCCGACACATTTAAGCTCTCTTTATATAGAATACCCTGCATCACCATTTTGCGGGAGATATATTTAAACACAATGGAAAAGACAACAAAAAAAAAAATGTTTTCATCTCGCGATAGTATATGCAAGGCTGATTCCTACCACTAGATGTCCCTTTAATACAAACGTTTATCATATGAGGGTGTGCTGTGAACCTACTACCTGGTTGCCTGACATCAACAGGTAAATTAAATGAATGAGTCACTGCACTTTAGAGCCCTGTGTGTGTAAGAGAGAAAGAGTTTGTGTGTCTAAGGCTGGAAATGCAAGTAAAGAAATTGTCTGGAGAGTAGATGATAAACATACAGCCTGACAGTGGGCCAGATGAGGGCACATACATCTGTTATTTTGGTAGGAAATTTGGCTCTAATAATCAAGAGAGGGTAACTACCTAAATAGCACATTTGAAATTACATTTCACTGTTTTCTTGCCTGCCTTAATTGTCTTTATATCTTGAAAGACGGGTGGTAAGACAAAGAATATTCCTATTCCACCTGGGGATTCTTATTTCAAAGTACTGCAGTGACACTAAGACATCTACAGTACAAATGCAGACATACAAGCACACTCCCACAGCAGGTGGAGTCAAAACAGCAGCACGTGACAAGGTGCAGATGTTTATAGAGGTGTGCTTTGATTGGAAAAGGCATTTTCAAAAAGACCTGTTATGGGGACAGCTTATTTAGCTGCTCACAAACAGAGTGTGACGTGTGGATAGATTGATTATTGGATATCTACTATGGAGCTCAATGGTACACTGAGTGGAGATCAGGTAGGTATTACACTGAATACTTTCGAGTATATTACTGAATGAAATGAAAATCTTTAGGAGGGAAATGATTGCCATACATTTCTGAAAACATGTTTGCATTCTGTTTTTCAGATTGATGTTCTCTCTACTGTGTACTTAGTGTTACTCACTCCCAGGTACTATGCTTCCTCATACTTTTTCAGTCTCGTGCATGCATCTTACCAGCTGTATTTACACAGTTGGCCTATTTAATGACAGCTGCCAAACCTGTAAGGTAACATGCAATAAGAGGCAGGCTTATTTTTCCTTTCTGAATACCTTCAGTTTTGCATGTTTCTTTTCTATTTAGGTCATTGCCACCCATGTTGCTTCCTGAAATTAAAATATTCGACACTCAATTGTTGCTCACTGAATAGTTGCAGCTACTGCAATTTTATAAAAATTCCCTCAGTGAACATAATCAGCATGCTGTTGCGTCTTTGCTTATGAGTATTTAGCTCTCTTTCTTTAGCTTGTTACAAATGAAGCAAAACAATAGGAAAGAGAACAAACTGATGATGGAGAAAATGCGGGAAAAAAGCATTTCCCCAGTGCCTTCCGTTCGTTTTTTACAGAGCCTATCGGAGCGTTAAGATGCACCGTTTTACAAGAGTCACATGTGCCTGAGATAAGTTGTCCGTCAAAGCAGTCTGTCTCATCATCAGTCATTGACCTGTCCAATAAATCTATCCTCAGCTCAGTCGGCTTTGTGTTCCTCAGTCCTTGTAAATCTTATGCACATGGTCAAGAATATGACCAAATTCTCTGATATGATATGATTGTGCTGCTATTTAATACTTCACATATTTCTGATTACCTGCAGTGTGATTGGGAGTTTTTCTGTCCTGGTGGTTTCCATATTGAAATGGAGGCATCTACAACAACAGGTGAGTCAAGTTGTATGTATTTGTGAATGTGTGTGTGTCTGTATTCTTGTGTCTGGGTTTGGTGGAATATGCTTTTACCTTACTGTATTTTGTGGCTAGTTAAAATGCTATATATATTATATGTTTGATAGTTTATCGATTTATTTGTTGCTCCGCACCTTATCACTGCAAGGTTTTTGGCACAGAGTGACTCAGTTTTCAGCAGCTTAAAAGGCTGCAGAAAACATATTGATTTTTGTGTGTTTGTGTGTAGGTGCACTTGCTGGTGCAGCTCGCCCTTGCCGACCTCCTGGCTGCTCTGATCCTGATTTCCACCAGTGTCATGAACAAAATTGGAACCATCAACAGTGTAATGATCTGCCTATACAGCCTGCCACTGTCATTGGTGAGGGACCAAGCTCTTACCCTTACAAATAAATAATTTACAAGATTAATTTGCTTAAACAATGACAGGAAAGTTGTGAGATATGCCAAAAATAAGAGAGGCTTGGCTAAAAATATCTGCTTAGATTTATGATACTTTCCAGAGCCACTTGGGACTGAGAGGAGTCACATCATTGTAGCAGTAAAATAAGTCAAACACTTGTGTTCGTTATTATTCCCTCGTCCTGAGAGGTGACACTGCATGTTTCATGTTGCAATTACTGTTTTATATAAGTGTTGCATTCCAAAACTTTTATAATGTCTCTTTAAGTCTATTGTGACTTACAGAGACAGCATTAACTTAAATCTAAAGTTTTTTTAATTCACATTATATAATACAGTGATAAGGGCTAAGGGCAGAGTAGACATTGATTTTACATAAAACAAACAGAGAAAAGAATGTAATGTCAGAACAAAAGCAGTGTTTGTTTTTGTTATGCAGTTTCATTCAGTTCGGGTTGTGGATTTGTTTCAAGATGTAGATATGGAAACTATTTAGCCTTTATCAAAAGTTCAAGTGTTTAAAAATAACTGTGTCTGTTTACATTTCTGAAATGACTGACCTGGAAATGAAGTCAGTTCAAGCCTGAGATTAATAATTTCCTCCACGTTTTTCATGTGTTAATATGGATGCAGAATATATGGACTCCAATAGGTACCGCAGTGAAGTTGTTATTCATTAAGATATTTAAGATATTTGCCCATAATAAAAAACTACTGAGGGGATAGATAGATAGATAGATAGATAGATAGATAGATAGATAGATAGATAGATAGATAGATAGATAGATAGATAGATAGATAGATAGATAGATAGATAGATAGATGGATCATCATGAAGCATGTTTTCTTCTCATAACTAAAGTAAAGCAGCTTTTTTACAAGCTAAAGTGAATAATAAAAATGTCCTCACAAAAAATCATAAAAAATGTCCCCATAAAGACAAAGAGCAAGTGTCTGAACTTGGTGGGAATATTGCTCTCCAACCTCATGAGTGAAACAAACAGATTTTGGATTAAGTAAGACAAGGACGTTTTTGAGCTAGTCCACGGCTGCAGCAGCATTTAATGTATGAAAATAAATGTTTTTAAGTGATCATTCTTTCAGCTTCATAATACATGTTGCTAAATCTGGCATTCACTATATATTCTTTGTGTGTTTGTCTGTTTTGTTCCAGACATTTTACTTTGTTTCATTTCTGCTGGTGGTGGTTTACGCATGGAAGTCGAAGAATGGAATCCAAGGATGGAGAGCAACACCAGCAGAGAATGAGGGCGGACAGGTGAGTCGTCAACTACGTTCATAGATTATAATTTGTCCGGAGAAAAGTCAGGATGGACTGATTCATTTCTTTCTTTCTCACTATCTGTCTTGGATTACAGAGTCAGTATGGACGGAAAATAGTAGCTATACCTGTATATGCCATGGTGTGGTGAGTTTTGTTACTTATTTTAAATATTGTAATCCACTCATTAAACCACCTCTTCAGACCTTATGGATATCATCCCTGACAAACGCAATTTAATTCTGTCTCTCTCCCTGTCCAACATCTTAGGTTGATCCCCATTGCAATATACTTAGCATATGTTCTCACTCCCTTCATAAAAGCTGCTATGGTGATTCCAATTGCTGACAAATCACTAAGCGGGACCGTCCAAAGTGACAGCATGTACTGCACCAGGTGAGCACACAACCTTCAAAGATTAACTTCTTCCAAAGTCACTTCTTTCAAAAAGTTAGAGAAATGAAATAGGTCCCCTGTGTTTCTGACCTTTTTGATTTTTCTTTTTTCTCAGTTGTATTTTGTTCTTGCATGTCTGGAGGGACTCCTGCCCAGGATCTGTGAGTATAAAACTCTCTCATGACACACTTTTATACACTTGCTTTTAGCTAGGCTTCCCTGTATACATTCATTTTCATTTGCTTTTTAAAAGCAGAGCAGCTTCTATTAATAAGCAATGTGTGTATGTGCTAACATGATTTTTTTTTTTTTTTTTTTTAACCAGGAAAAAATCCATGACACTTTCATCAAAACTTTTCTTTTCCTTGTGGTGATACCAGTGATGCTGTCTTGCTCTGTAAGTCATAAGCATTTACACTATCTTAAGAGGACATTTTTATTTGCAGTTTTGTAGTTGTGGCAATATAATTCAGATTTATAATTTTGCAATACTATCTAAAGGCTTGGGAAGTCTATTTACACGTGTGAGCAGAATGTAATCTTTTCTTCTTCTTTTTTTTTTCTTGTGTCAGGTCATTTACTATAATGTTGGTAAATGGTATGAAAGACATCAGCATCATGGTCTTTTTCCGGTGGAAGGAGACGGACGTTCAAGGAGGAGATTCAAAAGAATGATTTCTACAGCAAGAAATATGGTGATGGTCATCTTATTCTGTTGGACACCAGGTACAGACACGCATTTAAAGATATTGTAATTAATTTCATTGGCTTTGACTCAACATCAGACTGATACTCTGTTTCCTCCTCCTGCAGCGCTTATCCTCATTCTGATGTCCACAATTATGATATGGATAAACATTGAACAGCGCAGACTATTTGGCCTTTACATGATACAGGTACATTTTCAAGATTTCACATGACAGGAGAAAATAAGAATTTTTATCTGATGTCTGAGTTGCAAGAAAAAAAAACACTATTTTTGTATATTTCAGGCTGCCACTGTGTCCCTGCAAGGTTTCCTGAACAGTATGGTTTACGCCTGGAGACGGCCAAACTTCACAGAGGCTGTTCTTGGGGAGAACACACCCCTGGTGCCGCACAACCGCCTGGCCTTCTTTGATGAATCGCTCAGGAGTTAATCTTGATTGTTGACTCTAAACACGCAAAGAGAAATTGCTGGCACACCACACTGCTGGCCTGAGGAGGACCGACTGCCTGCACACTTCATGACTTCATGACAGTTTAGACTGAAAGATAAAATGCTCTCATTCACGGACTGAAGATGAAGAGAAATAGAACAAAAAGATGAAGGAAACACAAAGACCCTTTAAACAAGCAACAACTGATGCAGTGCTTTTCATTGCAACTGCTGGATTTTTCTTATAGTAAACAAAGTCATAGTAGCTTCGTTAGCATATTTATTTGTATAAAAATGGGGACAAAAAGGACATTAATTGTATGACTTTGTTGTATTTATATGTGCTGTTAATGTTTTATCAAAGACTTAAAAGATGTCATATAGAATTATGGATGTGGTGTTCGATTTATATGTTATGTTTTATCAAATGTATTTGTAGTGTTTAATAAGGTGCCAGTTGTTACCTACTGTTTTATTATGGACTTGTTATTCAACAGTACCTCAGCACTCTGTAGTTCAAGATAAGAACAATGGAAAACCTGTCGGGGTTGCACATATGCCGTCACCTTTCTGTCATTTCGGAAGCACATGTCACCCACCATAATATAGAGTTCAGTCTCAGGAGCATGGCACATGACAAGAGAAGGAACAAAGTGTCTGCTTTGTCATGTCTGGGTGCAACCACAACGGATAACTTATCTCATAAAAAATACTGTGTGGTTGTGCAACTGAGGTCTTATATAAGATCTTTCAGATATATAGTCTCACACACACACACTTAGGCACAAAGATCAGCACATTCTCATGCTGTAGTATCTCAAACTCCATGACAACATTGTAGCATGTTGAAAGACTGCAAGCCAACCTGTGATCGTCAGTTTATCTGCTGTACTTTAAAGCAAACATGATGTGCACAACTCATCTGCTGAAGGCTATATTGCTATAGCTACATGGGTTTGAGTTGCATAGGATAAAAAACATAAGGGTTAGACATAACACAGGGTTTTGTCAAAAACATTATTTTTTCAATGTGTTTTAATGTGATTCAGTTGAGGCAAGAATAACAAACACCTTTGTATGAAAACTTGAGCTATTATCACAGATCCAGAAGTGAGTTGAGTCGCTTTACTTTAATAAAAATCCACACAGCCTGCATCCTCCACACCTGGTCACCCAATTATAGTTTCCTTGGAGATTCATTATCTGATGTGCATGAGATCTACTGCCTATCCATAGATGTTGTGATGCACAAAAGTGTTCCTAAAAAGCAGTCCTACTCAGCAAATATACAGTATGTCTACAAGACACAGATTTGAAAAATCTTGTTCCTGATAATAAAACCATTTGGTCAGTCCAGTGCAAGTCACTATCAATGACCTATTAACAGTATTTATCACCGATTGATCATATCGCTATTCTTTTGGTCATATGTATGAAGCAGCCAACCAGAGTAAACCTTATATCATATTGTTCATTATTGTTCAACATATCAGGCTATACTAAAAAAAAAAGGAACTGCACGACAGGGTTCACTGGCATAAACAGCACCCGTCCTGTAGCAACAAGACTGCATGTTCATGTGTTTTTGTGTACGCGTAGTTGCTCCATTAATTATCTGCCCAGTGAATTTTCTGAATATGATGAATGAACCCTACAGATTTGCTGACTAAACTGCAAGGCTGTGGCCTAGAAATGACTCTGGATTTCTAATATTTTCTGTCTTCCGGCTCCAAGGTTATTTATGCAGTATGGCACAGTGACCACAAAGCTGTGCCTGTGTGAGAAAAGGCAAAGCAATACATACAATTGTGGTCATTTCTGACACTTTTCACTTTTCTAATTCCAGTATATGAACAATTTCAATTATTAGCCCATGCTAATTTGTGGTCCTTTATTATGATGACAAAAAAACCTACAAGGAAACACTGCAAACTAACCTCCAACTAAATTAGTTCAATCCCTTTTTCAAGTACATTACTGGCACTCTCTCTGATTACATTTTTCCTTTTTCTAAATATTGGTCTTGCTAACCAACAATAATCTAAAATCCAAAGTTTGTTGGAAAGTCTGTCTACAGTCAAAAAAGAAAATAAAACAGAGTTTTCTAGTGTTTGATGGGATAGGAGTGCCAGTGGAGAGTTGGATGATACAGAACTATATTTTTGCAATCAGCCTTATAGGTGAAACTCCAGCATACTTGTGTGACACACCCTTTAGAAGCACACGCGACTGCTCAGCTGTAAACAATGGTCAAAATAGCACGTAGACTACTAAGAGCTGTAAACATTCATTTCACCTCCAGTATTAAAACCCTTCAGTATCAAATCAATGGTGAAAAATTCACATAGACCACTAAGAGCTGAAGATTTGTAAAGTTTTATAGCCTCCTGTGTTATGTTTCTGACTGCTTTACACACTACACAAAAGGATCCAGAGTTTTAGACCACGCATGTGGAGTATGAACAGTTTAAAAGTTCAACCCTGGCATCAGAGGGTTTTAAAACTGACTTACCAAATGCAAGATAAGACTTTTCCTAAACCAATGGTATGGTAATGTAGATGGTTATTCTTTAGCACAGGTAATAATAGACTGAACAAAAACTAAATTGTAGTGATTTTTCTACTGTTTGCTGAAAATGTTATCATGCTTCCTCTTAAAATATTCTTAATCTATTTTCTTTACAGTAAAATGTTTTTAACAAAATACATTAATCACAAGAATACACAGCATTCTCTTCTGTCAGATTTAAGTGAGACACACCCTCTCTACAGTCTCTTTTCTTCCTCTCCTCTTTCCTGTAAATGTGTGACTGTGGCAGTGATTGAAAAGTTGCTGCTGTAGAACTAATGGTGCCAACCTTGTCTTTTCTTCTCAGAAGTCCATGGACAAGGATCTTTGCTGGGCCATTTCATAGTTCCCTCTTCGGCTTCCTGCTCTGCGCACATACACATCATATCTTGCATCCTCCTCCTCCTCTTCATCCTCCTCCATCACTCTATCCTGCCGTCCCACTGCTCTATCCCCCATATTGTGATGGCCCTGCATTCGGCCTGGTTTCATACTAGGCCAGCTCTTCTTACGCAGACTGCTGTTCAAGTCCCTGAAGGGAGGTAAGGTGCTCTGGAAGTCCCCTCTGAAAGGGGGAAGCTCCATGGATCCCCTTCCCAGTCCATGTGCACCCTGACTGGCTTTGATGGAGTTGACAGAGGCCTGAGAGCCACAGTGGTGTTCGTGTATGCAGCGTGAGCCTGATGAGGATCTCCTGAGCGCCTGCAGGGACTGGAGTTCCTCTGATAACTCCCCAAGGTCGCCAGAGATCTCCTAAAAAAAAATAACGTTGTCATTATTACAATTTTAAAAGGCCATGACCATGTTCAGGTAATACTTTATCAAAGTGATCCAACTAACCTTGTCTCGGAGGGTAAAAAGCTCATAATGCGGAGGATCAAACACCTCCTGGAAGTCGCCCCGGTGAAACAGATTATTCTTGCGGACCAACACCTGTAAAATATGATTAAACACACTTGGTAAATTAACTATTTCTACACCAAAATTTTGTGGCATGATTGTGACTTGTCTGTTACCTTTTTTCGTGGCTGTTTGACCTGCACCAGGATGGAGACAATAAGGAGCAGCAGCACTACACCCGTAGACACACAGATTATTGTCCCGTGGGTCTTTGTGATCTGGTGAAAAACACCTTTGTTCTTTTTCTCTGGATGATGGAGAGAGGGAAAAGGAGAGATAAAAAATATGAGGGCCATTCAGATGCACTGAGAGTACATCAGTCATCTACCCATTGCCATCCCCGTCAGGACGGTCTGTATCTTTGGTTGCCAGGATTAGTTCAGAGGCTTCACTAAGTGTCAAGGCACTGATAAACAGCCATCCCAGTCAACTGAGGTGCATAAGAGCCACTTATCAACCAAAATACTTTTAGCTGGAAAGGTGCCTAAGATGATAAGAATCTACTTCCCCTACCAAGAGGAAATATTGTAGGAATTTTCTGTAGTGTCCAACATTGACCTATATTCACTGCTCCATGGGACCAGGGTGAAAAATTAAATCGGAGACTTGCCAGGATATTTGAGAAAAAGGATCCTCAAAGGAGGGTCAGTGTGACACAACAGAGCCAGACATAACATGCATCATCATATTGTCATACAACATGGCAGAATTTCAAAGGAAGAATCGGCACAACAGGTGTACCTTTGCAGTTGCTCTCATCCCAGGGAAAGACACAGTTTTGTATGCCGTTGCACACCAGAGAAGTGTTGATGCACATGTTACTGTGGCAAAAGAACGCACTTCCTGCACAGGGTGCTGAAAAACAAACACAGTTGTTTTAGTACGTGTTGCAAGCAAGCTGATAAAGCAACCAAAGAGATAAACAGTAAAAGGAAGTTCTATCTATTTCCTGTAATTCTTTGTACTCAGGTTTGTTTAATAGGGATTCCATTTATAAAGCACTTATTGAATTACATTTATGCTGCTCTCTTTTCAAAAGGATACATGGAAATCCAGCATTTTGTAATATTTTTTAAATATTATACAGTTTAATGCATTTTCTACAACTGCCACTTTTCTCTTAAAAACCTGCATTATTGAATAGAAAACACAAGTTAGTGCTATTACAGATCTGTTTGCAGTCCAGGCCACACACTGTACTTTCCCTCGCACAGCAGCTGTGACCAAACAAAAAGGACATTGGTGGGAAATGTAAAATGACAGAGATTAAGAGTAACTGAAGGAGAAACTCACGGTCAGCAAAAGATGTGAACAGCATACGGAAACGGCTGAGACGGCTTGTCTCATCAGCCCACATCCTCACTACTCCCACACCAGTGTCCAGCATGATGTCATTAGCTACTGTACTACAAAACTTGGCCTGCAAGAAACCACACATTATTTTCTCTCAGAGTTTTGGATGTGCAGTCTCATTGAGGCCAAGGTCTGTAGAACAGTTGCTATATATTTCTGATTGAAATGTGTGGCAAGGAAAGACGGACTGTTGTGTAGCAGAAGGAGAGAGAAACTCAGAACTGAGAGAATAATAAAATACTATATGCAACAAATAAAGTATATCAGATCAAAGGGCTTTCATTTTACAGTACATATTATATCATAAATGATTATTCAGTATATTACCTTGAGGTCCTCAATGGCGTTACTGCCATCATAAACAGCCACAAAGTTCTTCTTACATTCATTTGAGTTTTCCATCTGGTATTCCAAGAATCGCAGGTAAATCTGGAATAAAGAATGTGGAGGAGATACACGGTACATTTTGTTCATTTTTCATGCAGTTTAGTGTATTTTTCTTTGCTATAAGATGACATATCTGCATTACAGGTTCAAATATAAATCATTTCAAGCCAGGTTTACTGTATGTGCCCTAATGTTGACTGCTGGATTATCAGCCTATGTTCGCTTTATACTTCATGTGCACATACATGTATGTCAAGCTGCAGTCTGATTATTTGATGATAAAATACGTAAAATGCATTTATCTAGGGTTTGTGTGATAGGAAGTTGAATTCTTTGTCTTTATGATTATGTAAAGGCTGTGGAACAAACACCCATCACAACTGATGAAGAGGTATGGAGGACGCACAATGCACTGCAGGCTGGAGACTCGTCTTTTCAATCACTGTGTTGTCATTTTGTTCCCAATGAATAATATCCCCTCGCATCAACAAAAGGTTGTTTTTTTTGTTTTTCTATCTCCCCTTATTTCTTACCATACCTTTAATTTTCTCAGCTTTTCTCTCTTGTATAATCATCCTGATCACTCCGTGTCCCTGCCACTGCATTCTCTGTGCATCTTGTATTACTGATTATGTAGGAAATGAGTTGTGTATCAGCTACATGGCAAAGACGTAACAATATTAGGGGTGCAACTGAGGATTCAATTACTAAATAAATCATTATTTGTCAGTAATTTTGTTGACGAATCGATTAGTTGTGTGGTCTATAGAAAATAGTGAAAAATGTCTGTTACAATTTCCTAAACCCCAAGATGATGTTTTCAAATGTCTTGTTTTGTTAGAGTAATTGTCTAAAATCCACCATAAAACATTCAATGTATTATCTAAAAGACAAAGAAAAGTTGAAAATCATGGCATCTGAGTGGCTGGAATGAGGGAATATTTGGTATTTTTGCTTGAAAACTGACTCGATTATCAATATAATTGCAGGTTGATTTTCTTGTCAATCATCTAATCAGTTAACTGACTTATCCTTTGAGCTCTAGAAATGACTCTGGATTTCTAAACATGTTCTGTCCTCTAGCTATGGCACACTGACCACAAAGCTGTGCCTGTGTGAGAAAAGGCAAAGCAATACATACATTTGTGTACATTTTTGACACTTCTCAATTTTCTAATTCCAGTATATGAACAATTTCCACAAATTAATTATCTGATCTTCATAGACATCATCAGAGGGTTACAACAAATTAAAAACAGTCTATTACAGCCACCTGTCAAAAGTGCCCATGCTAATTTGTGGTCCTTTATTATGATGACAAAAAACCTACAAGGAAACACTGCAAACTAACTTCCAACTAAATTAGTTCAATCCCTTTTTCAATTACATTGCTGGCACTCTCTCTGATTAAATTTTTCCTTTTCTAAATATTGGTTTTGCTAATCAACAATAATCTAAAATCCAAAGTTTGTTGGAAAGTCTGTCTACAGTCAAAAATGAAAATAAAACAGAGTTTTCTAGTGTTTGATGGGATAGGAGTGCCAGTGGAGAGTTGGATGATACAGCACTATATTTTGGCAATCAGCCTTATAGGTGAAACTCAAGCATACTTGTGTGACGCACCCTTTAGACGCACGTGTGACTGCTCAACTGTAAACAATGGTAAAAATAGCACGTAGATTACTAAGAGCTAAAGAATTGTAAAGTTTCATAGCCTCCTGTGTTATTTTTCTGACAGCTTTACACACTACACACGTTTTTAGCAAAAATACATTTTTGTTAAAATGTATTTAACAAAACAATATACTATAGCAAATGCCGTACCCTGTTGTTTGTGGGGGCTCGTATAGTCCAGATGCAATCCACTGCCTGGTCTGGCCTCACTTTGTACTCCTCCTCCACCTGACTGGAACGGATCAGGCCGTCAGCCCCGGACAGCTCAAACTGACAATCTGCCCCACAGACGGTGACCGAGGACAATAACAAAGAGGCAGAGAAAGTGGAAACACACGAGGGAGAAAAGGGGGATTAGGGATGGCAGTGAGGGGAAAGTGCCATGACTTTGCATCACATGTTAATGTAAAAAAATCACTTGATCAGGTATGTATTTGCACTACCTGGGATAGGGTTTAGAAGTCCTCCCACATGCAGATGAAATTCAGGGTCTTTGGGGGGAAATCACAAAAATGAAGAGAGCTATCACACTAAAGGCCATCAACAGTCAGAATGCAGATATTCGATTGGCTAATAATAGCAGGGACATTTGATTATAGCATTATTTAAGCAGACCAGATGAACATTCAGTGAGTATTAGGATGGTGCAGTGAGAACACTGCCATACAGGGATCAATAAACCATCCCACTGCGTTTGCATCACCTGCAGTAAAGCTGTACTGGACCTGGAAGCCGATCCCCTCCAGCTCTTCATCACTGAAGAAGCGAATCCACATGAAGCGTCCGCTAGAGAGGACGAGCCCTGGGTTGGCTGAGCCACAGAAGCGATTGATGAGTGGCGAGAAGCTGAATGGACCGTCCCGCACCTCAATGTGGTCAAAACGACACTCAAAAGACGCCTCGATGTAGAAGGCGTCGTCAAACAGCAGCTCTATTCTCTGGCGGGGCAGGGCTGAGGGAAGCATGGTGGTATGTCACTTCTGCTGCCACAGAGGTCAGCAAGACAGATAATAAGACCTTAGAATGGCGATAAAAAATATCTGCTCCTTTAAGATTACCTTCAGTTTTGCTGATTTTTCATATAGTATTACTAGATCAGACTTTTGTGTGGCTTTGTTTTGTTGACTCCAATAGCAATTACAGTGACTTACAAAATGACAGCAGGGTTTGACATATTCTTTGGTGTGCAAGATAATGAGATAAGATAACTGTGAAAAAGTTATGTCCTGCCATCTTGTTTGTACTTTAACAACCATAGAGGGAAATGACTTTAGCATTGCATATAATGACTTGGTCAGAAATGGGCTTTGTTGCCAAGACAGACAAAACAGCATAATTTGTGACCAATTTATAATGAGCGATGTTGATGCCATTTTTGAAGGAAGGAGGCAACAGAAACAGCAGCTTGAATTCTTTGTCGTCTTGCACACAAAACAGATGAAATAGTGTTTGTGGTGATGTCTGCTCTCCATCAGATTCCCTTTAATTAATGCCAGAGCTCAAGAATCTGGCACTAATTCAATGTCCAAATCTATAACATTCACAAAATTAGAACATGAGCTACATTTTTGGATCAGGCTGAGGCACATATTGTTGGTTACCTTCCAGTACATAAAGGCACTCCTTGTTGGGAGGGTACGTATTCGGGTAGTTGGGGGAGCTGAAGGTGCCACCATCTGTGTTTCGTACCCAGTTCCCACAGTGACGAGAATGCTGTGGCTGTTGAGAAGGTTTAGCTCCTTTTGATCCTGCTCCACCATCTGCATGTGAAATGACATCCAACTGAGACATGATATTCTGACAGTAAATCAGATCTTTTCTTTAAAAATATACAGTTAACGGTACCACACAAAGACTAACGACATCTAAGACAGTGCTGTATGTACCTACCTGTGTAAAAACCTCACTAATCTATAGTTAAATTAGAACATGTGTCTTGATTTAATGAAGGTATCAATCATACCTTTAGTCTTTTGTGCCAGAGCAAATCCCTCCTCAATGACCAGGAGAAATATCCAGACTGTAAAAGAAGCCCAGAGTGTGTGAGGGGGTAAAATCGAGGAATAAAGGGAAGAGAGAGAGAGAGACGGCTTTGCAGAATTTCTGTGTCTTTGCTTGCTCTCTCCTCTGAATCCCTGAATGTATACAGCAGACCAGGGGTTTGGAATTCAAAAGCTTGGCAGGAAGAGAACAAGGACAAGCTGCTTCCTTATAACTCTTACTCCCATTTCTGCATCCTTCTTTTTCTTTGCTGTTTTTTTTTTTCAAGGTTTATATGTAACACAGTGGACAAGAGCTGGGACTGTTGACAATCTGCTGACTGCCATGTGTGCTGTGCAAGGACGTGTAGCGGCAAATAAAACATAGTCTCTGTTTCATGAAACCTTATCTTGTGCCACATTTGTGCCCTATTACATAAAATATGATCTAAATAGAGCATCTTGCCTAAGGTCAACGGGCCACTGAAATTTGCTTTGAGTTTTCACCAAAGTGGCAAGTTGACATGTTGGCATGTTGCTGTGCACGTCCAGTGACAAACTGAAAGTCACAGGACAGCAGTGCTAAACAGCTATGTGCTGATTTCTGGCCAACGGTTCTTTTTCTTTTTGATGATTTATTGGTTGCGCCCCTTCATGTTTTATTCCATGTTGCCATGTGTTATGTTAAAGTAAATTTAAAAAACGATCCAAGGATTACTTTCTATCCCTACTAATCTTGAGAAAACCCCAAATGAGAATCTGCATTATAGGCTGCTGTCACAAATACACTACTTCTTACAATGAAGCAGGCAGTGTTTTTGTTCAATGAAGAGCCATCTCCACAGAAACCATGTTCAGTGTGTGTGTGTGTGTGTGTGTGTGTGTGTGTGTGTTTGTGTGTGTGTGGAGGAAGAACTGAGGCAGCAGCAGCCTAAATCGTCCTCCTATCACTGGCCCACCGCAACCTGGTGAAAGGGGAAAATAAAATTTTTCCTTTTGATGAAAAATTGGGATTTTATTGATCTTCGTAGTTCTCTCGTGCAAAAAAACATAAAAAATATTACAGCAGTAAAACGTGGCGCATCGGGAGCTGTCACTTCAGCACCATGAAGGGTTCCACCAGAGAAACTTTCAAAACAAACAGATTAGTTTGGCATTTTCCTGTCTTTTCAAAATTGTCTATAAGTAATATGGATGTCGTAATCGCTGTGCAGTTACCGTGGAGTTTTTTTCTGTCTTTATTTTATTTTATTTATTTATTTATTTTTTTCAATAGCGTGATTGTGATGTAGAATTATTTTTGTGCGCGGATCAAAACCTAAAAATACCAGGAAGTTTGTGAACAACGCACACAAATGTGTCACAAAAAAAAAAAAAAAAAAGATTGATCACAGATTAGAAACGCCAGTCTCTCCTACATCTCTCACTCTCCCCTAGACACAGAGAGGAAAGGCACAGTTTCACGAAACGCCCTAAAATCATGCGAGTATGAATAATCCCACTCACCTACATGCATCCTCTCAGAAGAATTCCGTTTTCTGGTTTTGGATTTCAAACTTGACCAGGTTTGAGTCCCTCACATCCCCCTGCCCGTTTAAATCAATGGTCCGGATTAGCGCATGTTAGAACCACTGATTTCCAAAGTCCAACTTTCACCTTTTCATCCTAATCCTATTGGTCAATATGAGAGCGGTTTCTGGGGCAAAAAAGAGCTGATGAAGAACTTCTGATTTATTATCGGTCTTCACTTACAGAGAAAAAAAAACTGTGAGATGAGCAGAGTTTCCCTGCGCAGAGACGCTGTTACCGCAGAGCTCAAGTCTGTATCAGTCTGACTTCTCCTACAGATGATCTGTCTGCGGCTGCTCGCGGTTTTAAGATTGGGCTTAGTTGGCGCGGGAAGGGGGAAGAGATGATTGCGCATGTGCACAATCATACATGAGTAATAAGTGATATGATAATCCTCACATAGCCTGTCTGGCATATTGATGAATGCATTATGAATTAACATTTTATTTTAATTTAATTAGCTGATATATGGCAAGTGTCCAGAAGGACAAACACACACACACACACACACACACACACACACACACAAACACACACACACACACACACACACACACATACAGAGGACACCTGTGCCAAAGAACTCAGTGAGCATAAATCAGTCACACATTGAATTCCTATGTGTGCATTTCTATGCAGAGCAGAGAGCAGGGCACATTCACTGTTGTCTTTTCTCATTTTTCTGGAAGGACACAGAGCGCCTGCAGCCTTAAAAAAAAAGAAAAAAAAAGGCTGTCTGGAGCTGCAGAAAGACAAAAATGGAAGCCAAGAGTTGGTGGGATGGAAAGATTTTCCTTTGATGTGTTGCCTTATAACAACAGAACCTGTCACCATGTCCAGTGGCAGATTCGTGATTCATGCAGCAGCTGATGGTAATTGCTTTGAATCAGAGGCTTTGGACAATGTAAGGTTGCTCCTGGCAGCCAAAGGCAATCTCAGTCTGACAGATGCCTGAGTGTAAATAAGTGGTACATTCTAATATCCTCCCATCCTGGCCTTTCACACTCACACTTGGATGGTCATATGCATCTGTTGCCTACTACAAACCTATTTTTGTTGCTTCTTTTAAAACAGGCTGCCATTCCTCATATAAGTAACATAAGCCAAACTACGACTTAAGACAGCAGACACTTTAATTTCTACAAATGACAATTACAGGATGATAGTTAATGCTGAAACACTTTGCCACTGTAGCACAAATTCACTGAACTGACTTAGTAATGTCACTTACACAGCAATATCTATCTGACGTTTGCTAACATTAGTTGACATTATAGCAACAATAAGTTACTGGTCATACCAGACCGAGATTGTAAGATTGTATCAGCATTGTAACATCTTGGTGTATTTAATTAAGCAATGTTGTGTTTTATCGCTTATGAATTCAACTTACAACAACGACTGTGTTATCAGTATTTTCAGAAGTTACATAGTATTATTTTAAGTAAAAGTCCAGACGAACTATCAGTAAAATATAATTAAAGAATCTAAATTATCGGGCAGAATGGTTTCTGAATAGTTTCATTGTGACATAGGCTATTTTAGTGTTGGATTGATATTACTGATAAATTAAATGTGTAAGTAGTAAGATATATCATCGGGCTGTTTAATCTGAACAATTCATCATATGTTATAAGTTGATCATATGTAAAATATTTCTGTGCAAGGTAACTAGTATCATCAGATAAATGTAAGTAAAAAGTACAATATTTCCTTCCTAAATGTAGTTACATGAAAGTATATCAGAAAATGTAATTACTACTACAACGATAATAAAGTACAACTAGGTTAGATTTTAAGTACAGTAATAAAGTAAATGTACTTAGTTACATTCCACCGCTGTTTACCAGATACAAAAAGTAGATGTGGCGAGATCAATACTTTTCAACCAATGTGTGTAAATTTATGTTGAAAACCCATTATTTGTGTTTTCCCGGATGATAATGATCTTTCCTTCCCTGCTTCTTTGAATTTATGATTCTCACATAAAACTTCTCAAACAAATTCAAGTAAGACAGAAGAAAAACTGCAGCCACCAAACTTCACAAACAATCGGCAAACCACAAAGCAACACATCCTATCAGAAAGCCCATGGGCCATATTTTCAAAGTCTCCAAGGCCATCATTATTCAGTAAGGTGGGACCAATTTTTCCTCAGCAGTAACAACCTCAGGGTAAATTAATTCAGGAGGAGATGAACAAACTCACCCACACAATATATGCACCATCATAAAGTTGCATCATCTGGGCCTGTGTTTAAAAATGACACTGCTCCCTTATGATTGATGACAAAGTGAAAGTGTTGCCTCAGAGACGCATGAATCATTTAGTTTATAGGACGTGTTTGGTTTGGGAGGGCTGCTGAGACACACTGCCTCATCCTGAGCTGCCTGACATTTGAACCACAGCGAGAAAGTGCAAGTGACGGGTCATCGACAAGCTCCGATGAATACCAGCTGTTGCTCTCGTGACCAGAGGCCACAGTTGGCTACTATCACTGTTTGTCACCCTCTGTCCGTCCGTTGCCCGAGCCACTCGTAAACACACATGCAAACTGGCAAACCGACAGGCTAAACATACACCTATGTTTACCGCACATCAAAGGTATTAAAATCTGCATCTGTTGCCATGGCAACCGGGCTGGTGTCTTGCCTGCTTCTTCTAAGGCAATCAGGGACCCAGGAAGCAAAGGTTTTTACAGGGTTTGACAGAGACGAGGATGAAAGCGGAACAAAAGACAAAATCTCCCGGTCTGTCTACCTGCACTGCTGCTGCTAGTGGAGGAAAAGCTTTGTGTTATAGTAACGTAAAGCCAGTGGGAATACTTTTAATCCCCCTGTGAGTTACTGTAATGTTGGGAAAGCTTTTGTAATACCGAGGTGTCCTTGAATCTTTAATTTGCCTCGTCCATGCACACTACTGCAGCCCTGTCATTTTTCTGGGTTTTCAGGGTGTTGAATGTATGTGGGTTCTCTGTGTATGAACTATTAAACAAGCTGATGAAAAACAGTATTCTACGATGTAAATGCAATGTTCCTGATTTGCTTAATTGTATGGTTGAAAACAAGTTTGCTGTTTTGTACTTACTGAAATGCAACTGAAGCTTTGCAGAAAGCTATTGTCGTTTATTTTGGCAAAACGATCTATCTCAATCTCATCTTGTTCAACTGGGCACACTTTATCTGTGGAGGCAGATCATGTAATACAATAGAAAGTTCCAGAAGAGCTTCTCACGGAGCCAGTGGTGAGATTATTGCGCCAAGTTGCAATTTTAACATAATTTATGAATTAAAAAAGTTGAAGAAACCTTTAACTCTTGTATCAACAGCAAGCAATGCATGGTGAATGGCATAATTAATCCTAAGTAAAGCTTATAACAAAGAGTAACTGCACAGAAGAACATCATCTCAATGCCAGTGCCCAAAACCTCATATAACCGAATCCTCAAAAGTACTAACACTCCTCCAGCAGCTGTACATAAGACTCATGCATTACATGTAAGAAAAGAGGTCAACTGTGATGTGAAGATAATCAGACAGCTTTTTGTAATATCACAACCTTTTTGGCAAATGCATGTGTAACCATCGAAAGGAAGGAAGCGACAGTAGAAGAACTAAAGGAGGACAATGAATCCTAAACTGTTCGTTTGCAGGACCAGGGTTGTAATTAGCATTTTGATTGGAGTCTTACCCAGGCAAGTGATTGCTCCTATTAGCGTGTGCTTAAGGATGAAATTAACATCTTTAATTTGGCATAGTCTACAGTTGAGTGAGCCAGGTGACTCGGCTGCACACTCCCTTCATTCTCTCTTTTTGTTGTCCTTACTGTGAAAGAACACATGCATGTACCGTGTGCATGAGTGCATGTATGTGCATGTGCGTGTCTTGTATTGCAAATAATTTTGGTTGTCTGAAAAGAACAATGAGCTTTTAAGGACAGGGTCATTTTTAAGGTCAGGGATTACACAGCAGGACTTTTCATGCAGTTCAACAGAAACGTGTCACAGTGAGGTTAAGAGGTTTCCAAGCACATAGTAATACACTATCTGGACTTGCTTTGAATCCGTGCCAATGTTGCTCGATCTGCTGGTCGCAGTAAAACACAACAGATTGCTGAATTTAGAGGAAAAGCACTTTTATCAGCTTCCGAGGAAAAGTCATTAAGATACCACCACGAGCCTGTGATTGGCAGGAAATCCCTGTGGATTTGGCCTATTACTGTTGATGAGGAGGCACAGTAGCCTACAAGTCCCGACTTTAATAGGGTGGAACAGATTACTGCTTCCCAGTGACTTCTCATTTATCATCACATTGATTTGTTTTTTTTGTTTTTTTTGGTCCTCTCAGACACATTTTAGCGCGACAGATTTTATTGCCTCTGCGCCCGCCATAAGCATTTGATGTTACAACTGCAGATTATGTTCCAACTAAACACCCTCATGCACAGTCCACTGTGTTAAATCCTACAATCAGCTGGGGACACAAACACAGGTCATATAGTATCTCAAAAAATACCTTTACCTCAACGTACCTTACACATAATTTACTTTTTTCCTTACAGCTTTTCATCAAAACCATTCTCTACGTATACATTTTACTTGAAATTTAATCATCACATAGATGATGCCTTACATAATAGTCAGCTTAAGTTTAGAAGCCAGACTGTCCCAGCAGACCCAGCCACTGAGAGTAAACACAAATATCTTATTCCTAGACAGATTTAGATATATGTGATATCATTCAGCAGGGAGATGCTGAACTCCATTGTTATCTTTGGCCCATATGACAACAGATTAGAAGAAACAAAAAAAGAAGCAAGAAGAATGACCTCATCCAACAAATGTCATAAAACAAGTATAGATTAAGCCTTCGAAAACATTCCAAAGTCAAATCCATTGCCAGATAAGTTCGGTTGGTTACTACACATTTGAGACAGAGCTTCTTAATTCACTTTCTCCCCAGTCCTGTGCCTTTACATTATTTGTATACTTCTCTGCTTTCCAATCTCCATAATCTGTTTATGCTCATCCTCATCTCCCACTGAAAGCGTAATCTTTTCTGTATTTATACAAATTCACATATGGTTTGTTGCGTGTGGAGTCGCATTTGATATTTTCCAAATCATCATAGACAGAGGGACTTGCACAAAAACAACCACACACACACACACATCTCAGAACTTCTCCATTGCCATATATCTATTAATTGCAAAACTTTAGTTTCACACAACTAGACGCAAATGTATTTACTCTCTCAATTTCTTCTTCTAGTCTTTTGCTCCTTGTGAGATCAAACCTAAACTGCATACAAGTGTAAATTTATATTTTATGGGGTAAGGAATGAGCTATTTTGTGATTTGGGATATGACATCTGGGAATTTGTTCCTTGAGGCATCTTCCTCATGTTAAAAGATCTGAAGTAAACCAGGAATCAACAAACACTGTCACTAAAACGTTTTTGGCAAAGCACACTACAGACGAGGAGAGGGGATTTGTGAGAAGTTGATGAGCTGAATTTTGGGTGCATTGCTTAATGGTAGAACTTATATACCTGTTGGCTCGGCAAACTGAAGCATGCAAGACTTTCTAATTCAACAAATGATGTCATAGACTGTATTTCCTGTGATTATTTTGCCAACAGAAACAGCCTGAAATATTACTTCAGAAAAACGGTCACATTTTCTGTCTGTTTTGCTTCTCTGTTGCCAACTAATTTAGAAATTAGCTGATGATTCAACTCATTATCCGTTTTTATATTCAGGTTGTGTGCTTTCTCTACCATTACCAAAATATATAAAAAACAAAGACATCACAGGTTAAAGTAAGAAACCAAACAACCTTGTCCTGCTCATTTTATAGAAACATTATTTACATTTACATTATTTCTAATCAAGCACACATGGCTAAGCACATCAACAAGTAGCAGACATACATAAACACACTGAATGAGAAAACTGTGCCCTACATTGTTTCTGAACATAATTTTACACAAGGAATAATTGGCTCCCATGTGTTTGCAATGATCAAAGCCAAATGGGATCTAGAAACACTGCTTAAACATAAAAATGACTTCCTCTTTTCCTCAGGTGTTATGGACTGTGCACGCCTAACTCAGACAGAAGACAGACTTTACTTAAGGTCATACCAAAGAATCTGTGCTCATACGTGCACTCGTAAATGTGTACACACATGCACTAATATTATCCTGGATGCCATATGAGATGATGTCTCTCCCAGCAGATAACATCATTCCCCTCATGACCAGCAGGATATCTTCATTCAATTTAAACATTCTGCTCTTCCTAAATCTTACAGCATATGGCCAATCACAAGGATGTTTCTGGAACAGATGGCCAATGGTAATGACCCTTATGCAAAGTACAGTTAAGCCCAGGAAGACAACTGAAAGATTAGTCTGCTTCTCACCAATTAGGGCCTTCGGAAAAAAAGAGATGGATGTTAAAAACAGGAGGAGATAGAGATTAGATTAAGTGAAAATTCAACTTAGGTCACTTATGTTTTCTACATTATAGCTTCTCAATTGCCCTATCATAAATTAAATATAGGCAGATACGTCTGGGTTGAGATTCTAAATATTTTTTTTAATGGGGTCATTACAATATTCATAGTTAAGTTTTAAAAAGGGAGATTCTTCATCCTGACCATAAGCATAAAACCCAATGTTAAACAAAACCACAGTGCTGATGCTCTCATGTCCCTAAGTTGATCAGACATTTTGGCCATGTTCGACCCACAAATTCAGCAGGCAAGTAGAGCAGTGACAAGCTTTACTGCAGTAGCAAACAGAAATCTTCTTAGCATCGACTGATCTGTGGATGTGGCAGCAAGCCTGGAGGAGGATGAGTTCAATGCCACTCTAGGTTCCTCAAAGATTTTTTAATGTTCAGAACATTTTTTAAATGAATTTAATGATTTTAGCAATGACGGTAAGATGATGACTTATAAATAATATTTTTTGTCAAGTAACAAACAACCATTCGTGCTATTGGTGGATATAAAAAAGATGGATAGGGTGCAGCTTTGCAGGACAGCTGTCTGGGAGTCCCATGTTACACAAGCAGGTGCAACTTTCTCTGCAAATCAGTTCAATCTTGGCTAATAATTATCAGTTTGTGCTCGGTGGAATTTTCAGTTATACAGTAACATTACATAAGAAATGGGCTAAGTGAATGATTCATTTTTTTTTTTAATTTTTTAATTAGTCTGTTGAGAAGTATCTGTTGTAAATAATAATAATAATAATAATAATAAATGATGGGAAATTGTGAGGATTTTTTTTCATGTGATACCAGTTCAGTCCTCTGATTACTTGTCTTTCCTAAAATGCTCTGAACTTGACTGCTTTAGGGAAAAAGGGCATTGTGCGTGCATCTGGCTGTTAACATGCTCTTTGCCTCGAGATTTATTTCTCCCTTTTTTCCCCACTTTTTAATTTAGTCAAATATACAAAGCTGGTCTTTGCAATCAAAGGCTAAGCACTTGTAGGAAGGGGCTTTAGAGACATAATTAAAAGGCATGAGTAAGAGAGGGCAGCTTTGGGTACAAAATGACAGAAAGTGGGAATCTGATACAAGGTTGCTTTAAAATATCAGAAACTTAAAGAGGGTGATAAAAGAACAGAGAAAGGAGAAAAGAGGGAAAATTGAGAAAAAAATGTGTCATAAGACTAGACTAGTGGATTAACTGTCAGCCAGTAAGAACAGGGGACACAGGGTTAGAGGGCATTAGTGGTTCTCTATGTCCTCACATACCCAGAATACATTTCAGCAGTTAAGTAAAGGTATCAAACAACTATTAGTATCTGACTGTATCTAGAGAAGGGGGAGTAAACACTACTAAAAGTATTGTTGATTATTAAATAGATTTTCGTGTAATTTTTTTTAAGGAAATGTTGTTTTATGTTACTGGCAAGAGACTCAATATACAAATCCACATTTGTGAAGGAGAAACAAGAAACCAATGTAAATACATAAAAACAAACAAACAAATAAAACCAAACTTAAAACAGAAAAAAGACAAGTTCAGACAACAGAAAGTCCCTGGTGAGAGATGTGACTTTGGATGATGAGACTTTATAATGCAGTTTTAATTACACACCACACTACTGCAACACTGATTAATTCCAACGACAAATTGTACTAGTTGTGTTGACTCTCTCTCTCTCTCTCTCTCTCTCTCTCTCTCTCTCTCTCTCTCTCTGTCGGTCTGTATGTGTGTGTGTTTATGTAAGTGTGCTGGTACATTTGTAGGAGATGGAAGTCAGTGAGGATAGCAACAGAGATAGACATTTGAAAATTATTGTTGAACTTTGTCACTATCATACTGCATCTTACACATTCTCTAAAGTGTATATATATATATATATATATATATATATATATATACTGTGCCAGTATTATAAATAAATATATATGTGGCCAAGTTCTTCCAATATCAACTAGATTACATTCAGTAAAGACTCACGAATCGATAGCAGTAATGTGACGATAAAAACTATTTTCCCAGTCAAATCACTGAACAACCTTTGATTTTAGTACTAGTGACACATTTTCCTGATACACACCTGTAGACCCATTCAAAGTCACTCCATGAGGTTTTTCAGTTAGGTGTAGCCGATTACAAACGGTGGAGAGTACTGAAGTACTTCTCCTAAGAATACCAAAGTTTTTGGGTACTTAGTCACTTTAGTATTTCCATTTTATACCAAGGCATTGTGTCATTCTACTCCACTGGGCTAAATTTAGCGGGTAATAATGCACTGTTTACACCTCTACTCATATTTGTGTTCTTTAGTTAGATTAGTTTGCAAGTTCAGTTAAATATGTAACTAACCACTATTTTGTGTAAAATCGGTTTTGAAGGATTGAAAACTGGAGAGGTTTAAAGGCACTTAATGGACTGGTTGAACTAATACATCACAGTCTAGATACACTCACTAAATGCAGGAGCAGGGGTTATTTGTTCAGGTCTGTGCTCTGTGTTGTGCAACATCTTCTTATGGCGCATTAAGCTGTTTGTCCGCTAAGTGGCGCTAAAGGCTCAGACAGCCTGCGCGGTCGCGTGGTTTGACCAAAACGAGAGAGCCCTCTTCTTTGTGTTGTCTGCTCAGTAAATGATGGATGATATAACAGCCTTAGTGTAGGTCTTATAATACATCCATGAGATGAACACATGACTGTAAAGCTGCGTAGGTTTAAACAAAGCCAACATGTCAGACAGACACCGGGCGCTGCCGTCATGGATGGCGAAGAAGGAGGAAGTGAAAAAAAAGGAGCCGCTGAAGAGCAGGAGGAGACGGAAAGTTGCGAGGTAATCGACGTAAATAACAAAATAGAGTCTGGTTTGTGTGTTTTGGTCTGTAGACTCATTTGAAAAAATATGCACTGGTGTGTTTCCAGAGCTGCTTTCTACTGTATGAACGAGAAGGAGCTGGTAGAAGCTGCTGTGTCGTATCTTACCAACGGTGCCTGCGAGGATGTGGCTCTTCCCACGGACCAAAAGGTGGCGATGTTTTCTCTCTCTCTCTCTCTTTTTTTGCTCAGTGTTTCCGTTTTGGGAAAAAAAAAAACTCCTTGTAGAGATATGAATATAAATATAACTTCCAAGACACCATGAACTCACACAAGTCAGGACCAGAGTACTGCGTAGAAATGTCCAAACAACAAAGTCCCAAACTGGAGAAGCTACTTGGGCATCATTTATAATAAGATCTTTGGACCATACAACAGAATTCATTAGTCACTGAACAAATAGTGCTGGAGAAGTCAGAATAAACACTAACTGAATGATCCATCTTGCTCTCTTTTCCAGGCTTTATGAACAAAGTTGGCAAACTTCAACACATCAAAATTTAAGAACCATTCCAGATTTTGATCATCTGTACCCCAGAATATTTTTTGTCAAGGCATTTCATAGAAAAGTAGCTCCCTTAAATTATTATAATTTGTACAAGAGAACATGGGACTTACTTTCCACGTCACACAGCTCCTGAGTGTTTCTGAATCTGTATCGCCCCAACATTTATGGCCAGAGGAAGATAAAGATCTTTGGCATCATTTCTCTTCAAACCTCAGCAACAGCTATGAATGAAGTATAAAAATGAGGACATGCCAAAATTGTATCGTATATGTGAAAATCAAATGTATTTGGATCACAGCTTTTTACTTATCCACAATACATTTTGTACATTGTACACATTTACCTGCACACAGCCCCAATTTGTGCTGTACAGATAACTAATGTAAAAAAAAAACAGTTTTGAATCATAATTCTCACCATCTTTTTTCTGTACCATGGTCTAAAACTTGCCCACACAGGTTGAGTTTCAGGACAAGGAAGCAGACACCACTGTGAAGATAAGGGAGCAACCTGCATCTTCAAAAACAAAAGCAAAGCCAGTCACAGAAGAGGACTCCTCAGACTGTAGTGATGCCCAGGACGCGACATATGTTTCAGAAACAGACTTGGACATTACTGAGGTGGAAACAGTGCCATACACCGAGAGCCAGCGGCATCAGGGACCTGAGGGTCAGAGGTCGGGATCAGTTCAGAATCACAGTGGTCTCAAAAACATTGAACTGGTGGTTGAGAAAAGAGGAGAGTGCCTACAGCCACCAGCAGATACAGGGGATGATGATGCCTTACGGCTTGTGCGAGAAATCTTTTTCACCTGATGAAGAACTTCATTGAAAATAGCTGAGATGTGTTCACAATGAAGGAACAATCTTTTTCTTATAAGGGAATGTTACTTGAATTACAATTTCCCAGTCAGTACTTGTGAATGCGCACAGCTCCTCCATCAAGCTACAAATTGGAGCATTGATCCTTTAATCGATGGCACTGGGGTGTAAAATTTGGCACAGCTCAATAGAAAGTGGACGGAGAGACTGACGCTATTCACCAACACTTTTGCATCAAAATGAGGTGTAAATGCTGGTTGCTAACTCAGCCGGGACACTTTTGCTGTCGAGATAAATAATCGTGCTGATCCTTTGTGTTAAGCTGTGTGTATATAAGCCCAATACTTTCTGACGTTTCAGTGAACAAAGTACTGAACATTTTACACTTAGTTGCTACTCATTTACTGAGCACAATACTGTAGCTTTACTCGGGGCCTCTTTGTATGAGGGCTTGCAAAAAGATCATTCAGGAATCAGTGTCAGTGAAGCAGCTCCAGTTTTTGTCTTGATGTCACCTCAGATTAAAGCTTTACATTCACACAGAACTGTAAAAATCATATAATATAATATTCTTATATTTATATCTGTGTAAATTTACTGTGTGTTATACATAACATTATGTTCCAGTTTATTTTAAAAAATGATGGTAAACTGAAATACAGTTATAATATCTATCAGGTGTGTTGTTTTTTTTTTTGTTTAATTTGTTTTTTTTGGTTTTCATCATCATTTGTCCCAAATGAAAAGATATATTGAAAACATATCAAAGAATATGTAACAAAATAATTTATTTACAATTTAATTTACAAAAAACATAGTTTGGTTATAGCTGCATCATGTACTTTGTCTTCATGATTCAAGTTTGCTTTCTGTTAACAAGGTGAGAATGACTTTTCCTTTCTGCTAATTTTCTTGCACACTAACAATCCTACACACCCGACTCAGTGGTAAAGCTGAGGCAGGGACAGTTCTATTTCCAGTCAGACATTAGCCTCCTCCCTGATACACAGGTAAGCACAGTTGTGATAACCAGCTCAACCTGCACACCCACACACATATAGAACCAGAGGGTCATGTCTTGCCAGCTTACATACGGCTGATTGAGTAGCAAAAAAACAGTAATACCAGCGAGGATGAGCAAGCTTGATGCAGCCTGGCAGGCCATGCTAAACCACAGTGCTGCTCTGTCTTTGGCGTAGGCTGCTAACAGCATGGCCAGCAGGGCAAAGGCCACCAGCACCACTGGAATGTATAAACCCAGGAAAACGACCATTCGGATGATGTTAATTTTTATCTCAGAATCAGCTCCCCAGACAGGGTTGCAGTGCAGTTCATATTCATGTCTGAGACAAATTCGAAAGGGACTGATGAGGACATCATTGGAGACGATGAACACACCAGCAAAGAACACTAGGGACATTAACACCTGAATGAAGATGAGTAGGAGAAACATGGAAATCCAAAAAGAGTGCCCTGTGGGACTCTTCACAGAGAGAGCAGCCATGACAGAAGCCTGGTGAGGCTGTTTGACCTCTGGCCTGTAGGTTGATATTCATATTGACAGAAATCAATACAAACAATCATTTGACAAACAAAAAACATTTAACTGACAAAATTGCCCATAAATTCAAGAGTTCTGCATGAACTTACCTCATTATCACCTGAATGATCTTCAAGAATGAGCTTTGAGTGGGATCCCTGTCAGCTTCTCAGCCTAACACGCCTGTGCTACAGCAGTAAATGTGTCAGAGGTTTAATATTCAACTTTGAGTCGGTCAGCTGATCAGCATTAGGTTACTTGCACTTTGTATTTATATGAAACCAACATTTAGATCACTATCTTTGGTTAAAATACAATTATCAGTTCAAAATTATATAATGTTGATCATTTTTTAAACATAGTTTAGTGGTGATAATTTTGAAATGTGACACAGATGTTAGTTGGTTAAACATAGGTTTAGTTGTTTACTTACGTTTGCGAGGCCACGATGTCGGTCTGGCTCGGGAAGTGCAGTGTTCTTCTATGCAGTTGGTGGCGTGCACGGGCCGTGAACGCGCACGGTGCGCAGCAGCGTCTGCAGACTCAGAGCTCCGTCTGTCCTGCGGCTGGTGCGCGCTTCAGCAGTCAGTTTGACGTGCGGACTTCTCCAAGTCGGTAGTGCGAGATCATCTGCTGCGTTTTCTACTTTTACTGCCACTCGAAAAGGTCCAGAAGGTTGGTTACACATTAGTTACGGTTATCTATTTTTCACTGCAAATTATTACCTGAGTTGTTTTTATCTCTCTACACTATGGATAGTTTTAACAGTTTGTTCAGCAGAGGGAGGGAGGCGGGGTCGTCAGCAAAAGTTTCTTTGTTCATTTTGCTTTGACCAGCAATTAGAAGCAATTAGCACACGGATATAATTCACGTTTTTAAAAGTTATAATTGGCATATTTATCATGGAATTATGTAAAAATAGTAACACGGTTAGAACTGCATGTGAATGTGCGGATCATGGTTCTGACAGACAGCTAACAAGGTGTGGTTGTTATACAGAATAAATAGAAAATGCAAATACAGGGAAAACATCAACTATAATATTATTGTTTTGGGGGGCAAACGTGTGAAGTGCACGTCTAAACATGTCCAGGATTTTTGGCTCATAGAAGTAAAACACAAACCTGTTAGGTGACCTGCTGTACAAAGCAAACAAGAAAGAAAGAATCAAACAAACTTTAAAGCTTTAAATTATCCCTGTGCACTCCAGAAACATTCACCCTACAGACACAGCTCATCTCCCAGCACTGTTTAGCACATGCTGTACATGCTGTCCGGGAGGGGTTCAAGGGAACATAATGTACCAAAACACATAAACTGGAATATGTTTGCTGCACCAGTTAATTAAAATAAACTTAAATACTTGATTTGACTTAAATAAAGTTTCTCTACTTTTTGTTGTTTATGTAACCTTGAGCAAGTGCATATTCATGAATTTGGAAGTAAAACATCAGCAACAACTTAAGATACAATGCCTCCAACCACAGGAATTTTATGTATGCTAATATTGAGCCAAATATTACATTACAGATTATCTTTTTAAGAACACTTGAAGAACACAATTTGATATTTAATTATTCAAAATAATTTTATTCTTATTTTGAACTTCACAACAGGTTGATCATGGGAAACAGGTTCAGCAGAAGGCGAGACACACCAGCCGGCAGTGGTGAAACTGCTGCCACTGAACAGAAGGCTGCAGAGGAGCCAGCAGCTCCTCACCCAGCAGAAGACTCTGGGATAACACCGACCCAGGAGGCTGTTGAGACAGAGAATCTAGATGTGGTGGTGGGTGAGCCAGTGACACCAGTGGCCTGTTTACCCTCCGAAGAATGTGTATCAGAGTGTAAAGAGGTAGAGGCCCCTGCTGTCTCAGCCACACTAAATGATGCTGAACCAGAGCCCGTGGCAAAGGAAACCCCAGCTCCATCCCAACCTGAGCTTCTGGTATCAATCAGTGAACCATCACCTCCAGAATCGGAACCTGTTGCAGAACCAAAACTAGTTGCTGAAGCTCAGCTCGCCCCAGAACCAGTCCCAGAAACTGTTCCTGAACCAGAGCCTACCTCAAATCCAGAGGCGGAAGCTGAGGCTGAAGCTGTACCTGAACCCATCTCAGAGGCAGAACCAGTCCTAACTGAGGCTCTGGAGCAGCATGCAGACATGCTTACCCAAGAGTCTCTCCCTGAGCCAGAGCTTTCTTCACCCCCTTTAATCGACCTGGGTGTCCCTGATGTCAATCCTCAACCTGTTAACACTTCTCCCTCCCCAGCTCCCATCTCTGACCCAGACAATGCAAACGAGCCCTCAGACATCCCAGTGACTGAGGAATGTGAAGGCAGCGCTGAGGCTGCTGAGAGTTCCACGTTTGAGCCGGAAAAGCCTGAGGAAACAACAGAATCTCTGGAAAAACCGATGGAGGTGGAGGCTGCAGAGAATTTGGAGCAGCTTGTAAGTGATGTCAATGAGGAAAGCATTAGCGGACTTCTACAGAACTTAGAGCTGAAAGGAAATGACCTTGTTGCTGACCTCATTCCCAGTGATGTCAAGATCCCTGATGACACTCCAATCACAGACATAAGCACGTCTACTGAGCTGATGTGAATCCACTGATGAGAATTCATGAAATAAGTGAATGGATATTTTTCTGTGAAACCTTCTTTACCTTTTACATGACTTGTGAAAGAATAACAGATAGAATGTTTTTTTCCCCCTTCACTTGTGTGGCCGAACTGCTTTTTTTCCTCATTCAAAATGAACCAAATGTGCCAAATGGACTCTGGAACAAACTGCTGTCTTGACAGTTTTCACCCAAAACTAAATATTGATACATTCATGTTTTTTAATACTTATACAGCCATATTTTGTGTGTGGGTGATGAGTAAAGGAACTTAAACAGGACAGGGGATATTAGTGTACTTCAGTGTATTGATGGACAACAGAGATCTTCCTCTATGCAAATTCACCAAGCAAGAATTTAAATGTATTTCTCGTAGTGACTTTAAAAAAAAAAAAAGGTACCATTGCTATATCACAACCTGATAGAGAAAAAGACTATGGGGAGTATTTGGGGATATGGGGACATTTTGATTTAGTGTAAAGGGAAAAGTAAGAACTTTTTAAAGTGGATAACTATAAGTTAGTGTAAAATGACAGGCAAGGGACAGTAGCAATGCAACCAAAGATTGAGACCATATATGCATATGATGATATAGAGGGATACAAGTATCCAATAGACATTTATGCTTTAACATACTCATGTTTGGACTTTGCAATAACAGGAGTGGTCATCTCCTTATTGTATTTTCAGTATAATAATGTGATTTTTTGAAATGGAAGTAGTGGCTTGCTTGTAAAAATAAAAATATTATTCCATGTGTGTCATGGTCATGCACCCTGTTTTTTTTTTTTACTTGAGTAAATATTGTTATTCTATGTTACAGATTTAAAGTATGGAAATGAGGAGAAACTAGAAGTTCAAGATAAGGGTGAGTTGGTGTGATACTTAACATTCATTATCTTTATGGCCACACGGCTCCAGATGAACAGTAGCTGTAAGCTCGTCTCATCATTTCAAATGTGGAATGTGACCTGGCTGGCCTCAAACAAGTGGTGCCGAGCAGGGATCTGTTAAATGAGCATATTGGAGCAATTGGGGCTTTTTCCATTATAGAGCACGTTCAACAACATGATAGTACATGTATGGGACACAGTGTACACATGGAAATCAAATTCCAGCCAACACAGCACAGATCATGTAAGAGAGACGGAGCCTTCTCACAGTCTCATGGGAGAGAGGACGAGAGAGGAGGGAGGAGGAGGGGGAGAGAGACGAGGCCACATTCTTTCCAGAGGAAGGAGGTTTTCGGGGGGCCTGGGTCAAAAGTCTTGAGCGTGACTGCTTTGCAGTCCATGAGAAATCTGCTCCTCACATGCCTCTCCCACCACACTCCCTCTGCCCTCACTGGCTTGCTATCCCAACATTTTGACAAAGTAGTTAGTGGACTGGTATGAAAGGCCACTTCTTCCTGTCTAAAAATGAAACTTGAAACTAACCACTGACTTTGCCAATGTGACAGGAAGAGTACTTAACGATTCTGCAGTGTCATCAAGATGTAATGTGGAGCTGCTGACAATATAGAAAATATTTAATCTATACTAGAAGATCATTATGTCTTATCCAGTTCCATAATCCATAATCATATGAAGTCCCACTTCCAAACCCATTTTCCCTTGTCAGTCACACCTAACTTTAAAAGACTACGCCTCAGAACATGGTAAACGGGTAAGTCCCATGGTTTTGGCAACACACCGATGAGTCCCCATGGAAAGGGAGAGGCACTCTTTAGACAGTGATCTCAGTCAAGCTTGCCTTTGGTAAAGCATACAGTTAGCTCCTTCTCAATGCACACCGAGAATAGATAAGCAGCACGATTTGCACTATTTGTGATTCCTGTCATACCAGAGGTTTTCAGCTCAATAAACAATGTTGATTTCCTGTCCTCTCTACAGACTCTGATGGCCAAAGCACAAAACCAAAGAAAACAGAACTTGGTATTTGCTTCTGTGACAGTAGATGTCAAGGAAGTAACAAAAATATGATTTTTAAGGCTTTTTTAAGTATTTTTGTTTCATTTTTTGATCATTCTTCTATTTTAGCCCTAAAAGTATCTTCTTGATGAAAATAAAATGCAAAAAAAGGTATCAAACTCAAATGCAAATGAACTACACCTCTCACTTTATAGTACAGTATGCTCTGGTGTGTATGTGCTGAAATGGACAACCCTTTTTCAAGGATTCCTTAGGTAAAATCACCTGACCATACTGTACCCATTTCTGCTGGAATATATTCTCAGATATTTTGACTATTTAAAACTTTTAGCTTTATCTGTATCTTTGAAAATTAAGGCTCGATATCATCCAAAGTTTTGTATAAATCTGAACAGCCTAAAAAAGAGTTATATAGGATTGGTAGAATTTTTTTTCTCCAGAATGTTAAGTGCTGGGCCTTTTAACTGCCACAACCCATGAAAACATTGTGCAATTGCAATCGAATCTGGCAGATGCACACCACATGTGACAACACATTGGTCCTGCACAATGTCGGGTGATTCATCAAGCAGTGGTGCTACAGCAAAACAAGGACTTCACTAAAATGGGCTAGGCTCAAAGGATACACATTTAATTCACTCAGAATCTGGCACAATTCACCCTGACAAAAAGTCCCAGTCGTTTCTGATTTAGTCTCAATTAACACTTTATACTATTAACATACACATTATAAATAGTGTTCGCAGCCACATTTCAATCAGTTTCTGAAAGTCTGTTTGCATGAATCAAGTACAACAAGGTATATCATAGAGGAGATACTGACAGATAAAGTTAAGAACTCAAACCCTGTTTTTGTTTTAATATATAACAAAAAGAAACAATTAACAATATCTGTCAAAACACTAACGACTGCTGCAGAAACTATTTTTTAAGACAGTGCAACAATATAAAAAGTACTAAAAATCTAATAAATACTAGGAGTGCAAGAACATGGAGTGTGTAGAACTTTAAATAAATAAGTTTTGAAAAAGACAGAATGAAAGCATCTTAGATATTTCAAAGCTGTTGATTTCCAGCGGGACAATATTAATGGTCTGCCCAGGATCTCAGGACTAGGATTATGCACAGGCAACATCCTGGGTTTTACCTCTCTGAAGACAAACACAAGAAGAGAAAGTAAGGCAGTTAATGTCAATACATTTTGACAGTTATCAACAACAACCTTATTTCAAGATTTTTTCAATTTTTACCATTAGCTGCCTGTATTTCTTTGCCAGGGCAACATTGGTACGTCCAGGTTGGAAAGGATATGACCACAAGATGGAGTTCCAAGAGAAGCCAAATGTCTTCACTCCGCTCAGTAGGTAGCGTACCTCCTCAAGGCTAAAGTCCTTCCTCTTCCTTCTCTAAGATTTATAATGAGAATGACAGAAAAGACTAAACTTTGAGTAAAGATCAGACAGTTGGTCAGACGGACAGGAGAGCATGAATTATGCAACAAGTCATGTACAAGGATTTACATCATTAAGTATAATGCCTGTACCTCTTCTGTGTAGTTTAGCCTTTCACAAGCTACCTGATTGCCAAATTGTGATTGTGCAGAGTAAAACAGTATGTGTTTTAACTGTTAATGCCTTTTCCACTGACACATGGCCTTGTTACTAAAGCTCTGCTGAAATAGAATTATAAAATAGAAAATAAATGAAATAGGATGAAATGTGCATGTAAAACATCTGTCTTGCATTTAGTTATTCCAATTGAAAACAATCCACCCAGGCTGCTTGTGTTACTAATGTTATTAGATTCTACTGGTGGTTTTGCACATTTCAGTCCATTAACTACAAATGGTATAAATTAGTCCCAACCATCCTGCAAAGTATGTCCTACAGATTTTATTTGAACTCCCACACTTCAGGAAGCATTTGGTCTCAACTTACTTCAATAAGCAATGAAACTCAACTGTCTGACACTTATGGCACACTGTGTAATCTCTATATGTGTCAAAGTTCCATTACAATTACATGATAGTAGAACTGCAGGGGTTGTTTTGAAAGTGTGTGTTAAGATTTTGCGGCTGATGGTCAACTTTTTGTAATAGAAGGCCTTCCAAAATTAATATTATCATTTTCCGGTTCTACATAAATAAATAAATGCAGCCAGTTCTTTACTGTGCATTTCAATTTTCATATTATTCTGAAATTAAGAGAAACCTTTGCCTGGCATTGTACGTAGAGGAACTTAGTCTTGACTACTGCTTGTAAACTACACACATTTTGTAAATAATTGGTTAAACTTGCAATTAACAGATTCATTAAAAAAATCCACTATTAACATTACTTTGACCTTTTTTGACCTTCTGACCCTTTACCTTAAGTAATGGATGCAAACTGCAGAAATGACCCATGCACTGCGTGAATAATACAGCATCCTTGGTATTTTATGTTTTTTTTCAGTAAATTACAGACAAAAATCTTTTTTTCCTTTGTGCAATGGGTTAGATTTGACTTTAAATCAATTTTGCATCTCAGTATTACTGTTTGCAGTGTGTAGGCACGGATATGACGAAGCAGTGTTGGAGTGAAAATTGATGCAAACCTGGCAGGCCATATAAATATCAACACTACACTTTTGACAGAAAACATTCTCTCAAACTCTTACAGTAGAGCAGTGATCTGTGCTAGTCCTCTGCTCATCATCAAGAACATGCTGTCCACCTTTATTACCTCCTCTTCTCCCTGTAGCTGAAACATACAAAAGTCTGCATTTGTGTGTGTAAGTATGAAAAAGAGGGAATCTGGTTTCACAACTTATTCTGTTACTCAACATCACATCACCTGACCTGACTTAATACACAAAGAGACAATGTCTCTTTTCACTCTTACCCAACTCCTCATTGGAGTAATATTACATTGCCTTTAAGGGCTAATACAGTTGACGTACAAACAACAATACAGAAAGAGAAGAATGTGTGATGAATGAAGAACAGGCAAGACAAGAGAAGAAACAGGACAACATTAAGATAGAAATAAGTATATTATGGGAGGAGGAGAAAGATGGAAAAAACAGATGAACTGGACAGAGAAAGAATGAAAATGTGGACTGTGCAATGGAAGAAAAACTATTTTAAGTGTGGACTCACAACTTGAGCATTGGAAAATGCATTTGGCTGAGTGGTATAAAGATACAATAAATCTCCTGCCTGACAGCACAGAAAAACTTTACTCCACACCAGCGCCTCTACATCCATATTGCAACACTATAGCAACTTTTTGGCAACAGAAAGTCTGACTGAGATTGTGTGAATTGCCAGCATTGGAAAATGGTAGGAGAAAAAGGACATGGATGGAAATACAACCATAAAATACAGTATATACTTTACAGTGTAGTGATAGTAATGCAAATACACAACATGCAAAATCATAAGGTGGAACACGTTAAAATTCCTCTCCATTCACTTTCAATGTAACTGACATAACACAACAGCATCGGAACACACCCTTTGAATCTTTCTTTTCTCTCTTTCACTCACACACACAGACACACACACACACACACACACACAGACACATACACACACACAGTGTTATACAGAGTGTGAAACAGCTTAATACAGCTGTGTTGCTCTGGCCTGCACTGTGAGAACACTGGCTGCAGTTCAACATTCCTTCTGCTCTTTGGTTTGTCTGCTGCCAAGAACACACTGCTGAGGACAGCTCCCACCACAGGCTCTCAATCATAACATTCACACATCACAATCTACTGTAAACACCCATATCTGCTATCACATGTTTACCTTCAGGAAGATGCTGCCTTTCTGGATATGACAAATATAAAGGACAACACTACATGCTGTTGTGATAATATCACATACATACCAGTTTTGTTATAGGAAGTGAATGTCTCCTTTTTAGCTCCTCTGTGCAGTGGAGTCAAAGTGATGCCTATGATTTGGGGAAGAAGACAACACCCAAATAACATACTTGAAGAACATTGTACATGTTACACCAAGCTTACATCTGAATAATATCAGGAAACTTGCAAGTACTCAAATCACATTTCTCAATCACACTTTCAGGAATCTAAACAGACAGATAAACTGCTTTCTGCATTCGTGTTATGTCTTGACTTTGTTCCTTAGTTTAGTTCTGTCAGACAGACTTGGTCTGCATGGTTGAAACGACATTTTGTATGTCTTGTGCATTGATTTTTTTACTTTCATGCTATATTAAAAAAAAAAGATGATTTATTGTTGTTTGTTTAGATCTAGTTAGGCTCATCCCCCACAGTCTTTTGAGACACTTGTGTTAAGAACTATATAAAAATTAAGTTGCTTCTTACCATTGTGTTCCTTCGAGTGGTGTGCTGGCAGGGACCTCTTGCATTTCCCTTGTCCTTTTCTTATGGGAGTCAGGGAGACCTCTTTCACAGTGGAGAACAAATCAGACATTTTATAGCAGTAGTTTAAGACAACAATGTGTGCTTTTTAATGAGGTTATTAAAATGACAGATATGAAGTAATGGTCAAAGAAAATAAACCTGATTGTTCCATAAAAACAGTTGGAACCACAGCTACACTCATGACGAATGCTTACTGTCTGAAAGATTCGCTCATGTATAATCAACTCCACACGGTTCTCATATATTCAGTGGTGATTAAAGTTTTTTACTTTCATCTTGACTTAGGTAGTGCATTAGACTGAGGTAGTGCAAGATAAAGATAAGATAAAGTGTAGAGGATGTTACTACTCCCAATATTTTATAAATACAATCTTTTAATGCTGTCAAGAAATGAAAGCATGCATTTAGCACAAGAACCATTATTCAGTGTATCTATGAAGAAGTACACATAGGGAGCAAAGTCTGAAATGTATCCCACACACATATTTTCCTGTCAAATGTAGTAATATTCAGCCCATGTTGCAGTAGCAGGTTAGCCAATGCTAGCCTTATAAGGTTATAGTGAGTGGGGTAAGAAAATGTAGAATTTGAACTGTCAAAAGAAAACACACAGGTGCCTGGTGATTATGAGAGCCCACAAGGACATTTTGACTATATCGGAGAGATCACATTGAGTTTTAACTGTGAGGAAATTTGTGTCTATTCCAATATTTTACTTTGAGTATACATGATACAAAGCACGTTTAACCAATTTTAAACGATGACGGATGCAAAGTAAGACACTCATTATCAACTACACTTGAAAAAAACTGATATGTGTTTAATAAAACATACAAAAGGGTAATTCACAGAAGCTGTAGGACCTTGCAGTGATGAATCAAGTGACATCTTAATCAATACAGTAGATTCATTTTATTTTACTTGGTTAGTTATCTGCCCTTGTTTGGTGATGAAGTGGTTGTTTTAAATAACAAATCAATTGACCTAATATTACATTTTAATGTGAGAAAAATCATCTACAATAAACTAAAATGTGAAGTACAAAACATCTAAAAGACTTCTGTTGTGCTTTACGGGAACCATGAGTGCAGCTGGAATGTGCTCTTTGACCAATCAGATTGTGAGAGTGGAACTACACCATTGGCTGGAAGTGGTTTTACTGTGTAAATTCAAATGCTGAAGCCTCTTACCGCTCCAGTATTCTTTGCCTCTTTGTGGCTCTGTTGCTGACACTCTCTTAGAGTTCTGACTTGTCAGCTCCACAGTGTTGTCCTGGTCCTCTCTCCTAAGAAGGCTGCAGTGACGAGTTCTGAATTGCTGTGTGGCCGCCTGGAGAGCCTTGTGCATTTCACAGCTGTGAGGGCAGGAGCTTTGAAGAGATGCAAAGGTGCGGCTGGTCACTTTCTCAAAAGGCAACACACATCCTGAAGGAGAGAGAGGAGATGCGAGGAATAAATATAAGATCCATTGCTGACTTCCTTCACATTGATCAGTTGAGCTCAGAAGTATGAATAGAATTATGATCCCAAGCTTCTCCAGTAAGCTTGGACATGTAAAGGACAATAAGAAACACATATTGTATTTAAAATGTATGCACCTAGTTTGATATAATTCTGAAGATGGGTGTTGACAATTTGTCAAAATACAATGTAGTAAAGGCAAAACATCTGTTTTAACTCTCAACAGCTATTTCATAAAACAAGATGGAAAGTATTTTTCTGAGGTGTAGCTTCATGTTCTCTTACCTGCACACCGGGGATGAGCAAGTGATTGTTCCTTGGCTGTGATTTTCACGACCTTACTCATCTCCTGATCCAGTAACTCTAAACATAAAAACATAGTAGTTGAAAAACCATGGTATAACCACACATCTACAGAAAGCTAAATTAAAGCAAAGAAATAAGTTATTATGACAGCATGTTTAAGACATGAAGCAGTGACCTTCCTCTTGAGCTCTTACCTTCTTCATCAGTACATTTAATTTCTTTTGGTACGCTGTGCCTCACTGGTGCTGGAGGCTTAAACAACTGTCTAAACCAAAAAACAAAAACAGAAGAAAAAGTAATAATGAAAGACACCATTTCAATGAATTTTTCTGATACAGAACAACTAACGCTACTAACCTGTTTGCTGTATGTGGCTCTCTGCCTCCCTCTAGTGACCGTACATGAAAAGATATTAGGGATCTGGAGCCCTTGCATACTGAACAACACTCAGGCTTTCCGCTGTTTTCAGCCATGTTCTTCGGTTCACTGTCATCTTGCTTCATGATCACCTTTCTAATAGTTTGGAGTTTAATGCTGTTCTCACACTCGGCTTCTATATGTCTGTGAGTGCTAGTCTGTCTATATGCTGTGGGGATGGTTTTAAAGCTCTTCTTATGCTGCAGAGGTAGAGTTAAGGCTGGAGACAGAGATGGTAAAACTAGTCCTTCAGCTGAAGTTGATAAGTCTTTATCTTCCTGGTCCTCCTCAGCCTCCTAAAGATGTACATTAACACACATTACATGCATGCATACTGTACATGCTGATTAAACTGCAGTAATTAGGGTGAATGCATGTTTAACCTTTGCCTGTTTCTTTTCTAGCAGGTCAATCCTGTGCAGCAACTCCCTGGCTGAGCTCCTGAAGCTTTCCATGTTTGTAAGGGACTCAGTGATTTCATCTTCCGCATGTCTTGCGGTCAGATCAGGCCCTCCAAAGGTCATGGCTTCACAGGCAAAGACAAACAAGTTAAACTCCCTATTCTGTATTCAACCCACAAATGATTAAATCTTTCATTCTCTCTGTTCATTTGATTTAACTTTCACTCTCAGAAAAGTAGAGGAAATCTACTGACCTAATTAAAACACAACAGAGTTAAGTGAAGGGAATATAGACACTGCTCTAACACACATATTCCACACAAACAGGGTTAGAGAAGAAATGAACCCTGGTCACTGCCTCAACTTCACTTCATTGATCCACCCTGAACCCAGAGTTCCATTTAATGCTTTCAACAGTATCTGTAATTTATCCGTAATACGCAAGAGTTAGAAAGCTCATTTAAATTATTTAATGTTTCAAAAGTTAAATTCAATCTGGCTGACAATCCTTGTAAATGGGGGGAGGGAGAAAAAGTTTGTATGGCAATGGTTCAAATTATGAGCCTGTATTAACTAACAGCGCTAATTAACAATATCACCTTGAATCTATAATAATTACAATATGTCTTTAAAGTTAGCCAATGTAGCAATTTAACCTCACTTGCCTCAGTATTGTTTTTTACCAGCAGATATCACTGAAGCTGTGTTTACTGTAGCTTTGTTTGAAATGATCAAGTGATACAGTTTGGGATTTTTCAATGGGATTTAGAGTCTAGTATGAATTTTCTTCCATCACAGTGGCCCACCGTTGTATAAAGTGCTGCAGGAAACCCAGCAACCCACCTTTAAGTGCATGGCTATGGTAAATTCAAAGGTCTATGCCCTTCAGTTTAGAGTCCCATCTTAAATGATAAAACTACAATCATTGTAACATAGCTGCATTATGATACAAACAAAATTGCCTTGACTTACTAGCCTGTTTGCAGGTCTGCAATATGAATGTCGCAGTCTTCCTAACCTCTTCACTTTTGTCCTCTGCAAGTAAAGTTATGATAAGGGGCAGTCCTCCACACTGCACCAACTGGGACTGGTGCTCCTCTAGAGACAGGAAGAAACACTGTTGTGATAAATATTTGGGTAGCATAAATGACAAAATCAAGTCATGTTGTACTCTTAAGGGAGGGAAGACTGTTGAAGACTGTAGCAGTGGGTAACAGTTTCTAAAATGTTTAAAATATGAAGTGGAAACATACTCCAACACTACCAGAAAATATTAGACTGAAAAAGCAAACTATAGTGCAGTCTCACCAGAGGCCTCAGTGCAGTGGCCCAGGGTAAGTAAAACTGAGAGCCTGTCCTCAGGGTCCAGGTATGGGCTTGCCAGCAGGGAGAAGAGATGGGAAACTATGCCATACTGAGCCAGACCTGAAGCCAGAGCAGCTAAAGAGAATAGAATGTCAATGGAGAAGGAATAATGTGGCTGTTTGCGTTAACTCTTACTGAGCATGTGTTCGTGTGAGAGGGCAATACGCACAGTTATCAGTAACACAAGCTGACAGGGTCTTGGATATAGTGACAGAAAGTTGGTAAGACGACAATCTCACATCTGCCATAGACGCAAGACGAACCAGTGAAAGAGTGAGAGTTTCCAAACCCCCTGAGGCAGAAAAACTCTCCTGAACACAGGCTGCAGAATCAAATAAGTGACATTTTAAGCAATTTAACCGTTTGGATTTTAGTTTCAATTTAAATGTCTTACCTAAACATAAAAAATCAAAGGTTTCACTTACAGTTGTTGGAAACTGTCATTGATACGAAGGAACATATTGATTGAAAAATCTCTATGCGTTGGAGAGCAATCTGCTGAAGCCAGATTTTTATGATGGGAAAAGCTGCCACGCAAATATGCTGACCCTCTTCTGCAAGACAAAAAGAGCAATAACTGGTTTTGTTCTTACTCTAAAGATACTCCAAAATGCAGTATCCTATGGTTCAACTTGAATGTAGAGGCCAGGATGACAAGGGCATCAATGTTTTACATATTAAACTGCTATGTACAAGGCACAAATAGACAGATGACATTACCATTCTGAGGATTGTTGACACATCCACAGAGAGCATTAGACACAGATGTCCAGAGTTGGTAGGTGTGCGTAGCATTAGCTACAACTGAAGTAGCATCTGTAGAAAGGGGGAAAGTGGACCTGCAAAAAAAAAAAAAGTTATAATAATAATAATATCTATATATATATATATATTTAAAAATGTGTATGTAGGTGCTTATTTGAGTTGGTTTATTATCATAAAATCTTCAGAATACCTATGTGAGACTGATACCTAGCTACATCATTGAAGAGTACCTGAAGAGGTCCAGTAGAATATCCAAGCAGCCAGTGGTTTGGGCTAAAGTCTGTCCTAATTCTGCAATAGCACAGACACAAGGGCACATAAATTAGACAGCCAATCCAGCAGGAGTAATTCTTTATGTCAGCTAAGGTGCCTTGATCTTACTGTTGTTGGCTACCAACACAGACAGCAAATAGACAGACACTCTCTTCTGTGTCAGTGGGATGTCATCTTTCATCAATGAACCAGCAAGGTCTGCAAATGTCTCCTTTCTGCACAGAGAATTCTTGCAATACACTGCCAGAAAGAAGATAAATAGTATGTTACCAGTCCGTAAAACTTGCATTTGAAAATACAACATTACACAGGCTTGTTATAGACTTCTCAAATAAATTACACACATGCTGCATCTCAATTCAGTGCCCACATTGCAAATCTGAATATGTCTTAACAGGGTATTAAAGCTGTCCTGCATGTCCTTTGAAGTTTTAAGTATCCCACAACCTATAGATAAATGGAAAGGATTAACATAAACAAAGGGGGTACAGAGTTTGCAATTACTGTCTTATTTATTCCAGCGTCCAAGTTCTTTACTGTGCCACTTTGTCAGCTATTTAAGAGCAATTATCTGCCTGTAAACCAATTTTCAACTTTACAAGTTGACAAAGTCAAAGTCCCTGTACAGCTGGACTGTTTCATTTGGGAAGAATGTGTACATTCATCATAGGTTTCAAACGGTGCAAAGAACATGATTTCTTGGACTACATCTTTCACAAGTTACACTCCTGAATTGAGATTGTGCCACTATCACAGACATGCTTACCATTGGCCTCTACCAGTGTACCAAGCGTAAAGAGTGCAGCCTCCTTAACATCTGAATGAACAATACTGGATTTGGAGAGGTTATACACAAATGCCACGCCTCCCATTTCTCTCAGCAGGTCAACATTATCCTCTGAAATAATGAAAATTTTAAATTGAACATACAGTTGAAAGTTATCATGTCAAAATGTTATGCTGATTGTGTAAATGCATCCTTGACTTCAATGATTACTTCCCAAACAACAAATCTGAGTGACTGATTGTAGACCGGTTTGTAGATGGTTAGTGTGTGTGTATATATAATGGTCAAGGCAAGGTATGTGTCTATCATTAATGATTCACTATTACCTCTCTTTTCACAGATTGAGTGAATGGTGAGAAGAGCTTGTTTCTGTAAATCAGGACATTTCATCTGAAATTTCAGACACTCAAGCAGCAAGCTGAGATCTGTCTTTATGGCTGAAAGCAGTGATGAAATAAGTGAGGCCTTGTTAATCAACAGACAGACATGCATTTGTAAATGTACTACATAATGTTACATTATCTACAGCCATATACAAATACTTAAACAAAATGTGCATAGGTAGAGTTAGCAACAACGTCACTTACTATTGAGGCTCTTGTTGCAAGTTCCTGTCTTATCCATTTCACTGTTTTTCCCTCTGTGGTTTCAAAGCCATTAGCAAAGATTAAATGTCACTCAAGTAACAGTGTGGCTAACTTAATAGTATAAGAGTATAATCTCTTGTTCCTCAACTCAATACTATTTTTTAATTAGCTGCCTAGCTAACCTAGCTAAAATATCAAGCTAATGTTTACATTGGCGTAACCTTCCACTCTTTCAGATTACAGTGTTTTCTCAAGCAAATGCCCAAACTTTTGCTGTATCGGTAGCTAACCCCCAATTCTAACTGAACAAAGTAAGTTAGAGTGACCAAATATCAACTTCAGCCAACGTTAACGTCTGCGTTTGTCTTCCAGGAATCACTGTTGGTGACGGATCATCGCCACTTTACGTTACCATAGAAACAAACACGGTGTACCCAATCTTGTGTAGATTTAGATGCAAAAGCGCAACAATTGTCATTGACCAATATTCCCCAAATTTCTAGCTATCTAACAGACAAACAAATATTCTTTTTAATTCTTAAGTTATGAGTTGGACCACTGAATATTATGTGACTTTAAGTCAAAGATCGTCTATTTAGTTTGCTCCTACAATCTTTTTCCCCTCCGAAATGCGACCAGCGAATACTACAACAGCGCATCTGTTGGCGTTGACAACGTTATAACGTCAGACGTTGTCGCGCACGTCGACGTTACGTATGGAGTTGATGTTTGACGGTCGACATTGATTCATTCGTAAATTTACTAAGTACGTATGAGTTTGATTAATTATTGGTTTATTCGGTGAATTAAACATACGCACCAAATCAATCTGTGATTAGCCGTTTAACTCAAATACCGGTTTTGGTATAGCGGAAGCACCTAATATGTGAAACGTTAACGGAGCTAGCCAGCTAGCAAGCTAACTTTACGTTCTATGTGTACGGTAGTCAACTTAGCGGTATATAAATAGGTTGCACCTATTGACAACACGGAAATTTCATAAGAAGAGGTATGCTGTTTGGTATTGGTGTAACGTTATAGCACAGTAGTTATGGTGTTAATTTGAAGCTGGCGAACACAACATCTAGCTTGCTATCTAATTACGCCAGTTCCTTAATTGTCAGGTGTTTTCACAGGAATCGCGCTGGTATGATCGTAACCTTATTCATTCCTTTTACATAGAATCGGGGTGATTAAGCTGCACAACTCCCTGCTTGCATTAGACATGTCTGGGCGTGTGTACGCCAGCATCCTCCAAAGAGCTTCAAGCTACACATTGACACTTTCTTCCAGTACCCCATTCCAGGTTTGTATCCTGACTGACCTCTTGGTTAACTCAGGCTATTATATTTTTATATTCAGCTTTATTTACATTGTAGTATATTGTAATGTTGTCATCCTTCTTGTTTTTCATTCAGTATGCCCACCTTGTAGTGTTTCCCTCTTCTCAGCCTCGACCAGCCAACATTTGTCACTTCTCATCCTGGGGTGCCTTCAGATCAGACCACTTGTGCTCCAGAAGTGACGAGTCAGGAAATTGGTCTCAAAGAGGGCGACATCTGTCAACTCGTCAGGATCTAGACTTCCAGCTCAGCCGGGTCCAAATCAACAGTATTCTGCGATCTAATGAACAGGTAATAGCATAGTGTCTCTTCTCAGGATGAGGAAGAAAATGACACTCTAAAAATACATGTTGGATATCAAACCCTACAGTATGTAAGCACGTTAATGCGGTAGGAGCAGGGTGAAAAAGCTTGTTGTTTCTACACATTTATAAGTTAAAATGTATAACAACTAATCCTGTAATATTTGTTTCAGATTGTGAGTGTGCCAGAGTTTGATGGCAGGGGACTGAGTGGTGTCAGAAAATTTGAGAGTAACCAGTTAGCTGCTAACACACCTAATGAGGACCGTCGCAGTGCAGCCACCTGCCTACAGGTATGCATTTTCTCTGCTCTTTCAGTACATCCATTTCCCTACTTTTCTCCCTTTTTTTGGTAAAATTTATTTCAGTTTTCTCTTATCTTTTCTAGACAAAGGGTATGCTCTTTGGAGTGTTTGATGGCCATGGGGGTTGGGCATGTGCCCAGGCTGTCAGTGAGCGACTGCTGTATTACATAGCTACTGCAATGATGCCAAAGCAAAGCCTGGAAGAGCTTGAGAAGTGCATGGAGCATGGCAAACCTGTTCCTCCCATTTTGAAGTGGTACAAACACCATGCAGACTTCAACTATCGCGAATCTGCTTCACTTTACATTGACCACCTCAGAGTTTTCTGGCAGGAATTACTAGACAGTGAGGAACATGGTGAAGGCATGATGTAAGTATGCCTGAATTTCCATATACATATATCTACATGGTGTTGCTTTTTCTTTTACATACTGTACCTCCATCATCTGCCTTTTCTTTTAGCCCTCTGGATGCTCTGGAATGTGCTTTCAAACGGCTCGACGCTGACATCTCTTTGGAGGCTCAAGTCCCTCTTTCCAATGACCTGATGAAAAGCACAGCCATCCAGGTAATAAGATAAACCTTCCTTTCCTACTTCAGTGTGTTCAAGGTTACACAATGTCGATACACATACATCATTTGTTTAGGTGGCGTTCGCTGGTTGCACTGCCTGCGTGGCTCATATTGGCACAGATGGGATCCACGTGGCGAATACCGGTGACTGCCGAGCCGTATTGGGAGTGCGAGAGGAGGATGGTTCATGGAGTGCTTTACCTCTATCCCAGGACCATAACTCACAGAACCAGGCTGAAGTGGAGCGAATCAAAGCCCAGCACCCACCCTCAGAGAGAGACACAGTGGTCACAGATGACAGACTGCTCGGGGTGAGAAGTTTTCGACTTTACAGGCTCTGTACAATGAGTTGACAGTTACGTTTTACCAAAAAAGTCACTGGGCTTAAACTTATATTGTGCTGTCAGGTTCTGATGCCCCTGCGTGCATTTGGTGACGTGAGATTCAAGTGGAGCTGTGAGTTGCAGCAGAGCATTTTAGCCAGCCTGGAATCTGGAGTGGATCTCGACTCTCTCAACTTGTACCAGTACACTCCACCTAACTACCTAACGCCACCCTACCTAGATGTAACACCCGAGATAATGTATCACAGGCTCAGACCTCAGGACCGCTTCCTGATCCTCGGCACTGACGGGCTGTGGGATGAACTAAGTAGTGACGAGGCTGTACGACTGGTGGGAGAGCACCTGAGTGGGATTCACCTACAGGTTTGTGTGCAGTGAAAGTGACGTGTTGTTCTTCCCCTGATTCACAGCACACTACTTTTATATAAACCACGACTGAAATTTTCTCGTGTTTTTATTCTGTAAACTGATCTTGTAAAAAATGCTTTCATACTGTTCTCCCTGTTTCTCAGGCTCCAGTTTCTCCATCTGAGAGGCAACTGAAATTGGGTCAAATGCATGAACTCTTACTGAAACGTCAGGCCCGTGCCTCTCCTCCCCTTGACACCAACGGTGCCACCCACCTCATCAGACATGCTCTCGGCACAGGGGAGTATGGAGAACTATGCCAGGAGAGACTGGCCTCTATGCTCGCTCTGCCAGAGGACCTGGCTCGAATGTACAGGGACGATATCACAGCTACTGTGGTGTATCTGAACTCTGACCTGGCCAGACCTCACCACAGGTAACAGAACGGTTTTTTATACAGAGCTGGACAATGATAGCAATTTGGGAGACAAAAGGTAATCATTAAAACCTGTTACATAAATTGATTTCCAAATATTATAAAAGGAGGGATGGTTTTCAGCGCTGTATTGTACTCAAATACCTTTTCTGAAATCACTATTCCATAGATTTAACTTAGGGTTACATACTCGTATTTGCAGCATCAGGTCAAAATACACATTTCTGTGCAGAAAAAAACATTTAGTCCTTCAGTGTATTCATGCTGGACATTTTAAAGACACCTAAGTTACAAGTCAAAAGTGGAAATGTTGAGAGAAAATACAAGGCTGCAGAATAATGCACACACTCACTTTGTTCCTTGTCTGTGTATTTGTGTCTCTTTGTCTTGCACTTTGTTTTAGACAGTCCATCTTGATTTCTTTCCTGTTTACCTCTACGTAAGCTGTGAAGTATATTTTTAATTGGTGGGATTGCTGTGAAAGCAACCCCACTATATGTTCTTCTCCTCTCCGATTTTGTTTGTTTTTCTTCTGCTCACTTTTTTGGCACCTAACTAGAGTGTACAGATAGTGTTGAATTATCTTAATAAATTTGATTTGGTTTATAATTGTTGTCTTTCTTGATAATGCACTAATTTACTGTATGATTTTGATGCTTTATTGCTAATTTTTCTAACTGTCTTGTAAGGTGTCCTTTAGTGCTTTGAAAGGCAACCATAAATAAAATACATTATTATTATGTACAGTCAGGCTATCTACAGTATAGATTTACAATAGCCCATAGTATAGAGTGGTAGCACAGTAGGCTGGTTATCTAAAAATCTATATGATCTAAGTAATTATTTAATGAATTGACTGATATTATCATCTAGGAATTAAAAATATATATATTCAGACAACATGACTAGCAGAAGAGAGTTTGCATAGGCCTCTGCAAAATGAAAGCCAGGCGGGTGGTTCTGGCATATGCATGCAGAGGTATAAGAGATGTTAAGATGATATTTATGAATACAGCCTGCAGTTGTTTGTTTAAGTCGCAGAGAGAGCGGATAGATGTTGATGAAACATCGAGCAGCGATGTCTCTGGGACTTTGGGGCAAAGTGAGCAAACAATCAAAATACTCTTCCCAACACATTCAGTTTAAATCACCAATACATCAAAGCAACTAATATGTGCTTAGTGGGTATACATTTTCATAGTTGTTTGAATTTATAAATTAGTAGAAAAATATCTTCTCAGTTTTTTAATGTTTATTAAACAAGTAGTCACTTTCCTGTCCAGTGAAATGGAAAAAAACTCAAAATAACAAAAAGGAAGTTATGCTGAACACAAAATGTTTTGCTATCTCAACATAAAATTTTTTCACTGCTTCTGTTAGTTTCCTTTTTTTTTTTTCCATCTCTTAATACTATTTCAGCTGCTTCTTCATACAAATTCAAGCCAGCAACACAGTTTAGCTTCAGTTTGTGCAGAAGCCACCAATCCCACATTTTCAAGTTTTGTATAAATGTACTGTCTTTAATGTGGTTGTCAGAGTTGACACTCCACTCACTAATGGCAAAGACATTTGGATTTAAAAGTGAGGAAATAAAAAAGGCCAACTTACATTTTGAACAATGCAGAGAATGTGATGTCTAAAGATGTGTGGGAAACAGAGTTTTCAAAATAAACTGCTAATGTATTCATTGCCGAGCGTCATGGGAGACAACCTGATCCTCAAGTGTTTTGTAAACATGTGCATGATGTCCTCAGAGAAAAAGTTCAGCCCCAGTGGTCCCAATATCCTGCCAACAAAATCAAAGTGAGGGGATATATTTTAATACATGTCGTTAGTAATGCATATTTTTCTGCAGTTCCTCATTTCAAGGTCCTTATTTATGATTTTAGAGGTTATAAATCCATGTTGCAGAAACATCATTTTTTAAAAGCCCAGAGTGGAAAGCGTTACCTGCATAAACACAGACACCTGCATGTCTGAAGGTGCCTGAGGTCACCTTTAGCTTCCTTGTTTTTCACCCACCCCTCACTGATAAAATCAAACAACTACTCAGCATCAGTGGGAGCAAAATAGAGTAAACACGCTTACTGTTGCCACAGGCAGTTTAAAGGCTGAATGCTTAAAATGAATGAAGAAATTATTAATTATACTGACTGAGGAACTCTGAAGGTGAAAACCTCTCAAAAAGGAGAGTTAGTAAAACAAAAAAAAACTTGGCAGTCTGCCACTGGAGCAAAGCAGCAGATCCAGTCCAGAGGACGGCTGAAGGCAGATTTGTCGGGTCTCTATGCTGAAGGAGATGATGAATAGCTCGACTTTGAGGGTGCTCTTTTTACTCTGCCAAGTCCAGGTGAGTGTTAGACACAGCAGTAATAAGGTCAGTTTTGTTTGTTTTTTTGTGGTGTTTTTTGGTGGTTTATTGTTCAGCCCAACTGTATATTATTATTTTTTCAATGTTAATTTAGTAATTTAGTTAATTTAGTTTTTCACAAGATATGGAGGTATATATTTTTGTCTTAATTTAATGAAGAAAATATTTTTTCTGTTTTCTGAATGGCTCTTTTTGTGTTCTTTTCAGAAAAGCAAAACATATATTTATTTTGTATAATTCATTTGTGTGTGTGTGTGTTTGTGTGTGTGTGCTTGTGTGTGTATGTGTGTGTGAGAGAGAGTTCATTATTATCTAATACTTGAATCTTGAATATAAAAAAATTAAGCCTTCCCACACCTGAAAAGTATTGGACCCCCATTACACGATTATCAGTATTATTGTAAAAAAAAAAACAAAAAAAAAAAACGTATGTTCAGTATGTCCTTGGATATTGTCTGTTCCTCAGTGTTTAGCTGCTCTGGCTGCGACAGGGATCCAACCACACTATCCAAACAATAGAAACTGCTCTCATAATGGAAACCCAGGAAACAAGAATCTTGAGGTAAATTTTCTGGTATTTTTTTGTAATCTTAAAATAGTTTTATTAGATTACAAGTAAATATTTGATTTGAAATCCTGGTTCCTGCCTCCTGATTCAAACAGAACATCTCTGATATGGACCTTCAGCAACTCTCCACCATTCAGTTTCCACACGTGTCTGGCAGTTTGAAACGCATGAAGAGGGAGTGGGTTATTCCAGCAATTAACTTTCCAGAAAATGACAGGGGTCCATATCCCAAATTCATGGTGAAGGTAAATACAGCAGCAATAAATTAATTACATTGTTTTGAATGCATTTACATTAAATGTACTAAGCCTTCTTGACTGAAATATCTTTACTGTTGTGCTTTAGATTAAGTCAAGCAATCAGGAAAAGGTGGCGATAACCTACAAGATCTCTGGACCAGGGGCTGATCAGCCCCCTGAGGGTGTGTTTATTGTTGATCGGCGATCTGGGGTGCTGTATGTGACACAGCCACTGGACAGGGAGAAGACAGCCAAATACACTGTGAGCTAAAACAAAGCATAACCTCAATCTAAACTACAGTATGTCTTAATCCTTAAACACAAGTACTGTTAATAAATATTATACTACATGTGCTGTGTGTTACAGCTGTTGGCCCATGCACTGAATGAGGGAATTAAGGCTGAGGAGCCAATGGCACTCATTATTAATGTCATTGACCAGAATGACAACGCTCCACAGTTCACTCAGAACTCTTTCTATGGCAGAGTGAGCGAAAGTGCTGAAGTTGGTGAGAAAACAATAAAAGCTGGAGTCCTCTAAACTTTACTTGACTTCCAAAAATGTGAATCTCAAGTCACTTTTGTATTGTTGTCAACAGATGACTCTGTCATCAGGGTAACAGCGGTGGATGAAGATGACGCACAAACAAACAATGCAATAATCAGGTATCGGATAAAGTCTCAGACGCCTCAAATGCCCAAAGGAGACATGTTCGCCATAAACCCAGTGAGTGGAACTATCAGTGTGGCAGCAGGTGGACTGGACAGAGAGGTAAAGGAGTCATACAGTGTGAACGCCACTCTCCTCTTTCCAAGACTTTCTCATGTCTCATTTCCATTGCTAATCACTTCCCTGTTAAGACTCAGCCAGAGTACCAGCTGATGATTGAAGCTGCTGACATGGAGGGGGATGGGCTATCGTCCACCTGCACCGTTATCATTAGCATCACTGACAGCAACGATAATGCTCCACAATTCACCGTCACATCTGTGAGTTGAAAAAGTCCAAATACTTCATAATGATGTTTAAATAAGTTTGATCATGAGCTACATTTAGCATGTTTGCCTCGCTCTCTCCCAGATATCCACATCGGCCCCTGAGAATGAGGCTGGAGTGGAGGTAGTAAGGCTGAAGGTCACTGACAAGGACGAGTTAGGATCTCCAAATGCCAACACTAAATATTCAATAATCAAAGGCAACAAGGGGGGAGACTTCAACGTCACCACAGGCTCCAGTAAAATGGAGGGAATCATCACCACAGTCAAGGTCAGAACATGTCAGTTTACTTTTATTAATGAGTATCTGATGTTTTCCTCAATGTCCAGAGTACATCATACTTTTTCCCTTGCTCTCCACCACCTCCAAGGAATTGGATTTTGAGACCACTCCCATTTTTACTCTGCTGGTAGTGGTGACAAATGAGGTGCCGTACTCGGATCCAGTGTCTGCGTCGACAGCCACAGTCACCATAACAGTTGTGGACAAGAACGAGCCTCCTGTTTTCAGTCCAGCAGAGATCCATGTGAGCATCTCAGAGGACTTGAAAATGGGGAGGTCTGTTGTCAGCCTGAGCGCTAAGGACCCAGACACAGCCAGGAAACAGAGTGTTAGGTAATAGAAAACCCATACACACATGCTGTTTACATATCAACACACGCATGTATGCGTTTTTTATGAATGTACGCTCTTCTATTAAAGTTCTAAATCAGGTTGTTTCTCTTTCCTCCAGATATAAACTACACAATGACTCTGCAAGGTGGCTGAGTATTGATGAGGACACAGGATTGGTCAAAGTTAAAGGCAGCCTGGATAGAGAATCACACTCTGTCAAAGACAGCAAATACACAGTCCTGATTCTGGGTTACGACAATGGTTGTTTTTTTTTTTTCTTACAAAACTGTTGTAGCCTTCTTTCCCCTTAACTTAATTTTAACATTGACTGAACAATAACCCTGCTGAATCCTTTTTTTTTTTTTTTCACGCTTCCAGATACTGTTCCAGCTACAGGGACAGGTACTCTGGTTGTGACATTATTGGATGTGAACGATCATCGTCCAGTGATCAAGCAGAGGAAAGCCAGTCTATGCAACAAGGACGCTGTTCCTGTTCAGCTGGACATAGTGGACCTAGACGGACCAGGTCATGCTGGACCGTTTACTGTGGATCTTCTAGGAGAGCACAGGATCAACTGGACTATTACCACCAATTCCACAAGCAAGACAGCTCACTAACAGCATACATACCCAGTGACAAGATGTAGGATTTGACTCCTTGAGTGTTAATTCTGCATCTTTTGTCCATTGCAGGCAATGCGGCAGCCTTGGCCCCCAAACGTGAGTTGTCACCCGGGAACTATTATGTGCTCATGCGTATCTTTGATGTCGGCGCGCTCTACCAAGACAGCACACTGGATGTAGAGGTGTGCGAATGTCAAGGGGCTGTTTCCAACTGCTTTATCTCACACCCTGCCCCTCGTCTGCACATTTCTTCTCTTGCAACGTCCGTCCTGGGAGCAATCTTTTGTCTTCTTTGTATGTAGCAGATCTTTCTTATTCATCCTATATGCTAAATTTTTTTTGGTTCACTCCACTGCCTTTACTTATTCCGATTTTTCTTTTAACCTCAGTGCTGCTTCTGCTACTACTGTTGTTGTTGTTGCGGATGAGGAAGTCGGAGAAGAATGGGCCTTTTCTTGAAGACCTACCAAGAGACAACATCTTTTACTATGATGAGGAGGGAGGAGGTGAAGAAGACCAGGTAGGAGCAAGAAGGTGGAGAGTTGTCAGATGTCTCCCTACACTGCCTAATAAAACTCTTTTTCTGTCTAAAAGTGACAGGGATGGAAGTGGTAAGGGCCTTACACATGTAACTATAATTAATTTTATCTAGACTGGTTTTACCTGATGTAATCTAATCCTGTAAGAGCTACGAGTAAAAGAGGCCATATTGGTTACAGATGCACACTGTAGAGGGTCAGAGGAGGATAAATCAACCTACTGGGTCTACCTCAGGCTGACAGTCATCAACAGGGAAATAGGCAGGCTCATGAAACACATACAAGGACCAGAGAAAAGCAGAAGGTGGTCAAAAAGCTTGAGAGTCATGAAAACTAAGGCAGGCAGACTAGAAGGTGAAATAGCTGGGTAGCAATAGTGACAAAGCATTATGGACAGTGCAGGAAAGGGATAAAGGCTAAAAACTTATCGAGGTGGTGTGGAGGCTCAGGTGGTGGACGGGAAAAATCCATTAGGAGAGTGAAAGAAGGTACTGTTTTTAGTGATGCAACAAGACATAGATAAGATAGACGAGGTAGGGGGTAACTTAGGTGAAACCGTGACACTCACAGCAGACATGAAAAGGCGATGATTACACTACATTACCCTTGCTGCCTGACACACTTAACCCCTGAGTCAAGCTAAAGTTTGAGGCTGATTTTGTTGAGGCTGCTCTATGTTTTTATGTCAGAAATTTTTCGATGGGAGACTGGCAAATGATTCATTTTTCTTCAGGAGTATGACCTGAGCCAGCTTCACAGAGGGCTGGATAACCGTCCCGAGGTCCTCTGCACCGATGTGTTTCCCATTGTCCAGAGCCACCCACGCTACCGCCTACAACTCCAAGCCAATGAGGAGATTGGCACATTTATTGCAGACGTGAGTGATGTTAAGATTTTATACATTAGACCTATAGTTTGATTACTAGAATAGTATTTATGTCAGAGTTGTGTATGAGTGCTATAATAAGATGTTTAATTGATTATCCCTCTAGAACGTGTGTGCCGCAGACAGTGATCCCACAGCTCTCCCTTACGACTCTCTCCTGGTGTTTGACTATGAGGGCGTTGGCTCTGAGGCGGGTTCGCTCAGTTCCATCAACTCCTCAGACTCAGATGAGGAGCAAAACTATCAGAGCTTGGCCCACTGGGGGCCGCATTTCAACAGATTAGCTGACCTGTACACAGGCGGGATAGAGGAGGACGATGACATAGAAACATTGCCAGGAAAAACAGAATGGGTCTGACGTGCTCATGTGTATCTAAAGCTCCCGCTGTGACATTTTTCCAGACTTGGCTGTGGTATGAGATAGAAGATGCACATGCTCAGTTCATGCATCACTCTAAGCTTTCCTCGTCTGTTTATTTTATTAGGTTATTGCTGGAATTTGTGGGTCCTTTTACAAACTAAACAATATTTAATAGTATGTGTGTCCTGAGCTTACAGTAATGATGTCATGTTAGGTATATTGTTTCACTGGCTCCACGCCAAAACCTCATTGCACAAATTAAAGTAAACATAATTTACTCTGTATTGAGCGACGGCTTTACTCACGAGTGCGATTGGATTTCTAATTTATGGGCAATATTTGAAGACGTGAGTTTGAACAAGGGTTGGCAGTTCACTGCATTGGCGGGCCCGTGTTGGAACTCGTAGTTAAGCAGCACCAACATCAGACTCTCTGCATCATCGAAGACATGATCTCAAAGAGAGGTTTATAATAATGAAGTGATAGCAGAGCTGTTGAAAAAATCCTGGGTTGGCAACAAAGCTGCGACACTTAGATTATTTCCCTGATATTTCTCAAATAAAACCTTCTCTCGCATTACTGGAAACTAATTTCTTCTTTTCTTCAACACATTGCCCAAAGTTCCTCAAGGCTCAGTCATATGTTTTTATTTTTTCTTCCGCCATGCGTAATATCATCTATAAGCTCAATGTTTCTTGTGGTAATGTGTATGAGACACTGTTGCTGCGTAGTTTTTAGTGCAGAACTTGCACTGTTGCTACTGTGAAGGATATTTGTTAATGATGTTTTAACATTTTATAATGTTTTTTTTAACATTGCTTTTGTTCACTTGCTTTTATTTGTTATATTTTATGATTATGCCTTTTTGATTATTAAAAACCTTTTGAGAATGTTTTTATTTGTGAACTTGGTTTATGTTTTCATTTAAACATGTATTTTGGTTCTTATACTATATTATGAATGTAAGGGTGAACGTAAGGTGCAGGATGAGATGAGAGTTATGTTTACCTGAGAGAATGGGTAATGAAGTTAGGACAGAAAATATAATCTAAACCAGTCTCTGAAATGAAACCAGCCCTCTGATACTACAGTAAGCTTTGCCAAGCTGATAAGCTCTTTTGTCATGACCAGTCATCTCCCTGAACTGCTTTCTCAAGAGTGAACTTTAACCATTCACTGTCAACTAACTCAACTGAACTTTGACTCTCTGAGTTTACTGTATTACACTGAAGAGTTTGAGTAGCAGTGAGGAAAAACTGTCTGTTTAAATCTGTTTAAATGTTTCTTATTTTAGTTAGATGACATTTCCAGCTCGTATGAGGCCGTGTGGATAAATGAGTAAAAAGCCTTACAACATTTGGGGAAGGTAAGTGGTCACGTAGACTGAAATCAAGTGTGGAAATCTGATCTGTGTGGATCACTACTGGTATGTTGAAGTAATATATGGGTTGGGCGTTTCCAACATCCATTCTGTTTTCCTACATGTTCCCCTTTTTTCTTTCAAAACAGATGACACAGAACATGTTTCAGGAGGGGCTGTACCATGTGTTTTTTAAGGAGACACCTTCAACCCGCCCACAGAACCAGGTTACCAATCATGAGGAGCTGGACAATGTCAGGATTCATCGTTGGTTTGGGACTGTGGTTAACATCAGACTTTTAGTTGCTGGGGTGAGATGCTATACGTCCTTGTGCTTGTCCAAACCGTTGGTTAACATAGTTTACCAGCTTTTTTAACAGTCTGCGTCTGTTTCCCCTCAGGTGGTTCAAGTCATCAGTGCTTTAGCTTGTATACTAAGCACAGTCACCCATGCATGTGTGAGCTACAACTGCTCCATCTCCATGACAACACCAGTATGGTCAAGCCTATTTGTGAGTCCACTCAATGCAAAGTCTTTTAGACAGAAACAGAAACAGAGTCAAATACTGGCTCATAACTGTTTGTGTGTTTACAGTATGTTGCTGCTGGGTGTCTGGCAATAGAGGTTCAGAGGAAAGCTAATAAATTAAAGGTAAATGCTTCGTTTAATATTTTTTTTGTAACTTTTTTTTCTTATGTTATCAACTGCCTCACTTGATTTTGTATCAACAATAAATAGATCATCACCCTGATGGGCCTGAACCTCTTTAGTCTACTGTTTGGATTCTCTGCTCTCCTGGCCAACAGTCTCAAAGCTGCAGAACCTGCTGCACTCAGCACAAAGCAACAGGTAATTCTGCAATTCTTTGGATTCTTGTTATATTAATTTATAACATCGAAATTGTGTTAAGATCATTCTGTTTGTTTCTTACAAGAGATCCATCAATATCACAGGATGGCAAATTTCTTACTGCTATGAAAAGCCTGTTTTAACATCAGTCTTTATATACTGAATGTGTGGAATTAAATGCTTTCTGACCTGTGTGTAAACTGTCTTTTCTTACTCGCTCCCTGTTGTTTTGTTCCTCACCAGCGTGCTGGCTCATATGTTGCGAGGGGAAGCTCCATAGCATTCTCTGTACAGTGTTTTCTGGCATCAATCTACATACTTTTCCTGTCCTGGAGAGGCCTGCGTCGCTACAGTCCTCCCCATACTCAGACCTACAGCCGCCTCTCACAGGTAAATATAGAAGGATAGGATACACAGAATGACCCGGGCGTAAGAGAGAGATTGGTTCACCATTAACTTGGGTCCTGTGGTCAATTCCGGTTCTTGAATAGTCAGGAATACAGTTTAACTCTATTAGCTGTTGTCAATTGTTTTGTGGGCGTTTGCGCTTTAGATAATTTTCCAGTGAAATAAATCACAAATACCAAATTTATAAGAACAATATTCAGTCTGGATTATCACACACTGTGGTATTTAATGCCATCTGATTGTTCTTTGCTCCTTTTTGGGCAGGATCCAGATGAAACCAACGGACCTCTACTGGAACAAGTGGAGTATAATCTGTGAAACTCAAACATCTAAAATATCTTCTTTTCTTTTAGATTTACTGTACATGTGTAAGTTTTTCTGAAAAATCCACTTGCTCACTGGGACAGGGATATTCACACTGCTGTAGACACACTCCTGCTTGCACAGCTTTTGTAAAAGTAGTTACTGTTGTTGACCGGGGACTGTATGAATTTTTTGTGCACTTTTGAGTTAATAATGTTTAAAATGTGATGAAATTGTAGTATGCTGCCTGACTGATTACTTGGATTCTCAATAAGTTGAAATTTACTTACCAAAACGATGAAGAATTGCATCAACAAATTCAAAAGCTAAAGAAATAAACTGCGTGTTAAACAGCCAACGGTGTACATCAAGAACCACAATGACTTATTAAACTGCAATTTGCTAATAAAGTTTACATGCTTAACATTTGCTGAAAGCAGTGCACATCCTTGCACATCAAAAACACCTTTGTGACAGCCTATAGTAAATCTATGTCTATGTAGAATTGCTGATAACACAAAGCTATCTGATCATTTAAATCATTTTCAATGTTCTCCTTTGTATGAAACGCCTCGTTGGGGGTCCAGACATCACTTCCTGGTCCTATTGACGTCAACACTTTCTCTTGGTGCTGCCCAACTGCAAGATGGACACCCCCTGCAAGCTTGGCTTAGCACAACACATAACTACTTTTAATGAAAAGTTTTCTTAGCAATTGCCTGGAGAGATGTACTTCATTTCTCCACGGTTTTCCACTGCTCCAAACATTGTAGTGTGTGTGAGCCCGCACTTCAAGGAGGAGTGCTTCAGAAACCACGCACAGTTAGAGCTTCATTTAAACAACGGTTATTTTTGTAATTCACACTTAATGTGGCTGAACAGGAGACTCAGGCTCACAGCCTATCAGTCTGCATTGTTATTGTGGATTTGTGATGTTAACGCATTACCACGACCTGGTAGTGTTAGTAAGAAGCAGCAGCAAAGGGCTTGAACGTTTGTCAATATTGACATGCTGTACGTCTTTCCCTCCATTATTATTAATATTATTATCCAACACGGGTTTCTCAGTATTACTAAAGTATTCCAGGTTATGACTATTGTTATCAGAAGTCTTTGCAGACTTACCAACGTTTTGATTAGCAGCACTCTTCATATTTCTCCCTCCTTCCGATTGCAGGACGCTTGTTTTCTGCACCAGTCCAGCTTGTGAAGGTGGATCAGGTTTATCATCTTCTGGTTCAACTCTTGCTCAAAACGATAAGGCAGAACCGAAGCCGCCACAATCGTTTGTTTTTCCCTTTAAGTGCCCTGAGGCTCTAACAGAGCATTTCAAAGAGAGGTTGAATAGAGTACAGTATAAAGTGTACAGAAAAAAAAACATTAAAGCATGTAAATCGGTTTTAGTTGACACCAAGAATGAAATGATTAACACTTCAAATGCTTTTACAGCTGTCCTAGTTTTACAGTTTTTCTAATTTTCACAGATGCTGCTGTGTGAACACTAGAGGGCAGCATTGCCAGAGGTTTTTCATGTTGAAGTCCAGTCTGAAACAGATCAACTTCCTCTGTTTAGTGTAAGAATAGAGGGTGAAATTGTTTTCACTTAAGACCACGGATGCCTACTTGGTGTATGAGATGACAGTGTGGTCCGTCGAATATGGAATAATTGCTATAATTTACTGTTTTAATCTGATGAGCACTGAGTGTAAATCTTCAGTAAGCCTCCATCGATTTCTTCATGTTTTGAACTGATCCACAGCACATATTTTTATTGAACTAAGAGAGATTGTGAATACGTCTTACACCACCTTTGCATAACACTAAACCTAATTCTTACCAGAAAACCAAGTTACAGCCCAAACCCAGACCTAACAAAAGTGACCTAAAACTAAAGCTGCTCCTCCCAAAGAGATTCCCAAGCCTACACAGAGTACAGACACAGTGAAGGGTGTGGTGTGTTTGAGTATTTAAATGATGGAGAATTTCATTGAGAATATAAAGCAAGGTCATACACCACTCTTGTAGAGCACACACACACACATTCTAACCGAATTGTGCAAGTGAAAAAAATCACAGAGCAGCTACTTTCTCACGGCATGTCTGGCTAACAGCTTCCAGCTGTTGCCTGGTTGGGAGAGCTGCTATGGGAACACCCCGAGTACAAAGAGTAACATGGGATTCATTAGTAAATGGACACAGAAGGAGAATAAAAGAAAGCAGGATGATGAGGTTTGTTGTCCTCAAAGAAACTGACAATTGATTTCTCTGGTAGAAACCGCTTTCCTATTGGGTGCAGCATCACAACTACTGTTTGAGCATGTGTTCACACACTATGTAGTTTGTGTTTCATGTGAGCGTGCATGTTAAGTTGTACACAATCCAGTTTGTTCAGATGTCTGCATCTCCTGCCAGTGCCCTTGAATGGTTCCATGTTGCATTTAAACAAAGAGGGATTGTTCTGTGCGATCTGAGTTAACAGCCAACCCATGTGACACAGTGGTTTGCAAATCAGAAACGGCTAAATGTGTGGAAAAAAAAAGAAAAAAACTGCCTAGATGTCTACTTCACGTGCAGCTGTTTAATCTTGTGGTCCGCTGTAGGGTGATGAGTAATAGCTGTTATCTTTGGAGTGTATCTTCCTTTTGACTCCACAGGAAATCCTTCTTCTCCTTCTCTTGGAGGGCCAGAATGTGAGAAGGAAGTAACCAAGGCCTGCATGTGATGACAAGAGAGTGAGTGTGTCCGGAGGAGAGGAAATGGTGACTACATGTGGAGATTCCCTTTGATTAGTCTCACTGACACTCTGACCTTTCAGCTGAATGGCCTGGAAGTGGGTGACTAAATAACTTCATGTTTTTGATTTTAAATTAATGGAAGAGACAAAAAAAACAGACAAAAAGATTGTCTTGAGAACATTCATCAATAATTTATTTTTCTTACTCTCAAGAACCACCACGGCTTCGCATCTTGAAAATTCATCATCAATTTCCAACAACACAGTTTTGAAAAATGTAAAGTTACTATACAAATTTTTAATAGAAAAAAGAATAAATTAACTGTGGAATTCAGTTTTTTTTTTCTTATCAATTCCACATTTTTTCTACAACACCTTTAATGTTACAGTTGAACAGAACTGATAAAATCAAGTTACATGCTCTATTGTCTGGTAGGGGAAGTGATCTACTATTAAACTGTTTGTTAAAATAAGCTTCATTTTGCACAACTGGTATTGAATCTATTGATAACAATGAACAGATGTCTAGATCCTACGTGACAAAGCAGTAACTGGTCATTTTGTAGCACCTGAAGGGTTGTTACGATGTCAGAACTAAAAAAAAAAAACAATACTGGTTCATATAAAATGGAACATTGTTAAAACAATGAATGTGAATGTTAAAAACCCCACAAAACCTTACAGTGCCCCTCCGTACAGGAAAAGACTGATAAAGAGTTAGTTAATTTCTCTTGGAGTATTATAAAAACCTCAAACATCTCTATGGAGCACAGAAAATATGGTGTGTTTGGAACTACAGAAGGAGGGGACGTCACACTTCATCACATCGGACTCGGGGGTCAGAGATCACCACAGGGGCAAAACAGGACTGTCTGGGGGTGGGGCGACACTACAGAGCAAGATGTGCTAATGTTAGCATATAGAAATCGGATGCTGGATGTCTTAGGGGTTTTTATTTGTCACTGGATCTGAATGGCATGCGTGGGATTGTGTGTCTTTGGCGCACAGGATCTGGGCGCAAACTTTCAGTGAGAAAAGTTGGGTCAAACTTCAATACACTAGAGATGGTAACTGTGTGGTGAGTGCTGGTTCCAATCCTGGGTAAAGACTTGTCAAATTTGACCAGGCATGGATGGATAACTCTTGGGGGAACCAGCCATGCACAGGGGCATGGGAGTGGGCTAAACCTTCTTATGAAAACAGTCTTGAAAGTGACAGATTACAACAACTGACGTCAGTGCATAAAGGAAACACCACTGTGAGAGACAGGGTAGCATACGTACCATTCCTCCCATGCATTACAGCATGATACACAATTTATCCAGACATAATGGTGCAATGTGACTGAAAAAAAAAACAAAAAAACATGTCCACTTCTCTCTGTCACTGAGATGTACAATCTGTCATACTCTTAATAAAATTAACATCTGATTAATTCAGATTTTGTGCAACAGCGAAACAATGGTAAGCGTCATTCTGCAACATAAACATTTTTCAAGGTCAGATGAGGGAAACTGATTCAGGAAAAGCAACGACATGCAGAATTCTACTTCCTTTGTACAAAACCAGATGTGCTTTTCTAACCCTGATCTGAATATCTGATTGTTGATTGGGATATGTGATAAAATAATTCTCTCCATTTTAGAGGGTTTTTCTATCTGTTCTGATTATGGCTTCTCTTCTGCCCTGACAGTATTAATTATTAATTCATTGATGTCCATATACTGTAAAAACAAAACAAACACCATTAACGCCTCATCTGTGGTTCTAGCTTTTCTAGTAGCCTCTTATGCACTTTGATACAACTCATCAGTATAATATTGAGGGTGGAAAATGAACTGAACATACCAATGGTAGCTCCAGCCCTCATAGACACTGTTGATGTTGTGCTTTGACTAATTTCTTAACAATACTGCCAGAGGCCAAATTATAGAGACGCATGTGAAGTGTCTTCTAGCTACTCTGCATTGCTGCTGTTTTATAGAATGGCTATAGACTGTGGGGATTTGAAAGGGTCTGTAGCTTGAAGGAGCTGCTGTTCTAGTGCTGAAAACAGTACAAATGTAAAGCACAAACATGTTTGGCACAAATATATTAGTATTCACGTGTGCCCATAAATGCAAGTGTTCTGACTGTCAGCGTGTGTTCTGGCCAGCGTTGAGTTCAGACTGTCTGTGCTCAGTCAGGATCTCTCCTGTCATGCTGAAGAGAGGGACAGAAAGATGAGAAAACACAGTGCTACAAAGAGACTGACAGATGCACAGTATGGTGTGAATATAAAACCAAGACCAAAGGCAAAGAACAGACAATAGTGATAAAAAAAGATGAGTCACTGTAGAGATTTATCACTGAATAGCCTCAATGTCAAACTACAAGTAATGCCAACAGGTGTCAACAGCCAATCGTCCTTTACTTTCAGTGTTGAAGATGAAAAATATGAAAAGCTGAAATTAAATGATGCAGGAATTGTGACTGTGTGTAGCCATGTTAAAAAAAAATCACCCTTCAACCCAACCCTCCGTGCTCTGGCTCAAGTACTGTTCATAATCCACCATGCGGCCAAACAAACTGTTATGGACATAGAAATCTTATAAAGACCAAAGACATTAATAAAAATGAATGATGAAGTCACTGAAGAAATCATAAGATTAATGCCAAACCCAATAACCACAACTCCATGTTCTTCCTGTGATGCACTAATGATCCTTTACTCCAAGCGTCACAAGGCAGAGAACATGGCAAAAAGCCTGCTTCAATTCACTCTGAAGATTCAAACCAGTTCGTGTACTTGTACAATGTTTGTTATTGCTATAGTCCTCATCAATATCCCAGACAGAGTCCCAGAAACCATCCTGATATTGTCATTGTGAATTCACTCTCAGACGGGTGACTGACAGTCACTTTTCTGCAGGGGGCACCAGCTCATCAGACCCTGGTGTGATCAGTCAATCCAGTAGTTGTCTTTGGTTGTGGGTTAAAACTGAGAGGAGTTGAATTTGTCATCTACATGTTTGCTAATCCAGATTTTTTGAAAAGTTTGTGTCATGTTCTCTTTTTATAAATACGCAGGGAGAAATAAACAAGACAGACAAACAACACTGATGGGAATAATGAAATCCAACACAGTTCGTTTGGGCCTGGAAATGGGTTTCAAACTGGTGGCTCAAATCCAGCAGGTATCCTCTGATTGGGTGGCAGTGCACTGGAGTTCGTAAGGTTGGGGGACCAAAGATGAGATATGAAATAGATCCTGGAATGGCCAGTGTTTTGTTGAGTCTGAGTTGTGTGTTTGATATTTTTCTGTGCTCTCTCCCTTTTGGTCGCTCCTTCCCCCCGTGCCCGTTGCTTGTGTGCTGCAGAGGGTGAGTAAAGAAAGGGCTCTGTGGTGCTGTAGGGCAACAGTTCAACAGCTGACGTGACACTTCTCAGTCTATCCTGTAAAACCAGCCCTTATCAGAGCCTAGTGAGTGTGTCCCTGTCTGACTGAGCTGTGATAGAGGGGGCATAATAAAGAGGTGGTGAGATGGATGAAGGGCAGGATATAGGGAGGAGGAAGGCTCATGTCCAGTCCACTAGTCCGGTCGGGGTAGGGTTTTTGTAGGGCTTTAAGGATGAGGTTGTTGGTTGTCGATGGGTAGTAGTGAGGGACAGTTGAGAGGCAGTAGGAGAGGGCAATGGTACTTTTCTGGGCCTCTAAAGGAAGGTCTCAGACCAGGGTTCCAGGTTTGGCCTTGTCGTGTCCGTACCACTGCACATCTGCCAGCTCTGAACACAGGGGGCTGCTGAGAAAACAGCTGTCGCTAAAAGACCTGCAGAGGAAGAGAGACCAGGATCACACTGACTTTACAGAACAGCTTTTTATTTCAAATGTAAATTAATCAAACATTCTAAATACTATCATTTCTATGATTTCTAGTGTTCATCTGCTTCTGAGTTTCCTTTGTTAAACAACGTTCTCTGTTACGACACATACAGCGCATGGTTAAGATTTTCTATTAGTAAATCCTGTAGTGAATGAGCCACATTGTCAGAACACGGAGCAGAGCACATGCAGAGATCAGATACAGATACAGCCAGAGAAGGAGTACCTGACACACATACCTCCACCATCAAAGAGCAAGAAACTGTGAACCTTCTTCATTGTCAGCCCCCCCACAGGTGATGATATAAGTGACTAGTAGACATGTCGCATGAGCTCATTATACTTTTAGAGGTGTGTACGGACAGATTTCTGTGAATATCTGATTGTGTGTAAATTTAGTACTGCTGTCACTGCTGTATTTTTACTTCTAGATTTTTTAAAAAATTTTTTTTAGTTTATTCAGTTTTTTTTTTTTTTTTTTTGGCAATATCTGCTTATGCTGCTGCTGTGTTTTCCCAACAGTACACTGTAGCTTTAGACCACTGGGAGGCCGAGACCACAGACAGTACCTCTATGCATCAGAGCTGGGCTGAGGGGGAGACTGACAGACGTCCTCAGTAGGAGAGCTGTCTGCTGTGCCTCTAAACCAGGAGAGAGGACACACACACAAGGAAAGGAGGGTTAGTATAGACAGAAAGAGGGACGGGAAAGAAATGACAATATTAGGTTATAGAAAATCGCGCCGTAAGAACAAGGCGACCAGAGGTTGTGAGCGGTGATGTGAAAAACAGAGGGCAAAGAGTGAAGAAACAAAGATGCAGTGAGTGAAACATTTACAGAAACAGAAATGAACGACAAGCCAAGAGGAGTGTTATAATTTGAGTAAGAAAAATTTTGAGAGATATGTTAACTCAAAATGACAGAGAAAAAACAACCTCCGCTCACACAGATACAACAGACGGTACAAGCTTGTGAGGATATTAGAGTCAGGTTTGGACAAAGATGGTGAGAAAGAAGCTCAGAGGGCAAGATAAAGTGTCCTAAGTTAAGATAAAATCATATCTTCAAACATCTTGTTACCCTGTTTTAGCCGCTTCATGAGTGCGTTGGTGTGTCTCTTACCCGCTCTGCCAGTTGAGGATGTGCTGTGGGCTACAAGGGGGTGTGGGTGTGGCTGCGTGTTCACTGGAGGGCGTCATACTCCTCTGGCTGTGAGGGGATGCAGCTATGGGGAAAATGGACAGTTAGTAATGGTGATACATCACATGCAGCGTGAGATAGAGACAAAGGAAACAAGTATATATATACAAAGGGAGAACAGACGTACAAGAGGCTATAGTGAGGTGAGGGGCAAAGGAATGTCAACTATGCTCCACACATGGTGGTGGGGGAGGTGTCCTTAGTGTCACAACAACAATTTGGCTCAGGGGTCACACTCTCACAAGCCTCGTTGGCGCAGTAGGCAGCGCGTCAGTCTCATAATCTGAAGGTCGTGAGTTCGAGCTTCACACGGGGCAGAATGTTTTCCTTTTACACTTTATCTGCCGCCATTCAGCAGTTGTTTTGTGTTGTGTTACCATAGACTTATTAACACACAGACAACACAACTCACTCCCATGTAACTCATGCACAATTTATAGACTCTACTCAAACTGTGCCATTTGTGTTTTCAAAGACATCAGTTTGTTGTTGATGTGTAAATTTAGTTGAAGTGAGATTACACATTGATCAGATAATTTGGATTTGTTGTTCTAGCAGCAGAGAGAAGCGCAAAAGAATAAGTAAGAAAAGCAAAGGGCCACCTACATCTGCAGTTTGATGTGAATGTGATGTGATCAATGTCAGCAAAGGCTTTTCATCAAGAAAAAAATGTGGACATTTGGATTTAACTAGTCTCAGTAACTTAAAAATTATAATACATTGTAACGTAATTTAAAAATGAAATATAAATAGTGAAACATTTAATTATTCAGCTAGTGCTCTCAATCATTACCACAAATATCCAAAATGAAGTCTGTCTCTGATGTATGTACAGACAGACCTTGTTGAAACAGTTGCAGTGTGTCAGTTTTGTAATCTCATGGTTGTGAGTTCAAGCCTCACATGGAGCAGTGTGTGTTTTTTTTGCCTACCCACTGTATATTTGCTCTCACAAAAAAATAAATGTATGAATCTCATAATCTGAAGGTTTTAAGTTTGAGCCTCACACAGTGCAATCTTTTCAATAATGGACATTTATTGTTAGAACCTCTGAATAAACGAAATAAACTGTTAAACTAAATAAATGGAAACTTTTATCTAAAACATATGACGATTCTTTTTCCCCATATGAGCAAAGGTTTAATGTGAGCAAATGAAAGTGACCCACCTGGTGAGCCCTTGGCGAGTGTCCCTACTCTACTCCCTCGTCCATGTCCCAGAGTGCCTTGCTGTGACCCTGTCTCGGAGGAAGTGGATCCCGAATGTGAGTGACTCCTCTCCTTCAGGCTCCCTGAGGACCTCTGGTACCAACATCGCAGCTCTTCAGACACTGCTGCCCTCCCCCCTCCTCCTCCTCCACCGCCCTCTCGCCCCAATGACGGAGTCCGTACGATCTGAGAGCGTGACGGCGTGAGTCGGCCACTCCCCTCTCCTCCCTCCTCGCCCCCCCAGGCTTCCTTGTACAACCCCCCGGCCGTGTAGGAGCTGGAGGTCTTGAACTGGGCCTTGACGCTGTAGTGGCCCTCCTGATCGCTTTCCAGGCTGCGCACCACCACGGGGTTGGGGCTGCCCTCCACGTACAGCGGGTACTCCTTGATGCGATACTGGGAGGAGGGCTGGCTCTGGCTGTGGAGGTAAACTCCATGGTGTCCCCCTCCCATCCCACCTCCACCTGAGCCTCCACCAGAGCCGTTCTTAGCTGCCAGGTTTGGCATGGAGCCGGAGTTAGAGGAACCCAGGTGTCCTGCAGACCTGGACAGAAAACATAAGCCAACAGTGTAATTCGCACAGATATTTTTATTTCTTGATATGCATATTGTACAAAGGAAAAAAAGAAAGAAGAAAGCTTCTTTCCCTGCATCTCACCCACCCTTACCTGTGCCTTTGCCTCTGCCTCTGCCTGGCTTTGGAGGGTGAATCCTCTCCCAGAGTAGAGTAGTTGGGGTTGCTGCCGGGGGGTCCACCAGAGGGGTAGTAATGCTCTGAGCTGCTTTGGCTGGTGCAGGATGAACAGTCATCCAGTGGGTCAGAGCCATTGGAGCTGCGTCCTGGGCCCAGGAAGAAGTCAGGGCTGCCCAGTGTTCCCAGGGTGTGCGGGTGTGGGTCAGGGTCAGATGCGAGCAGTTTGCCCTGGGACTCAAGGCTGGAGCTGCGGTTCCTAAAGTGCTGAGCAAGACTGTGCAGACGTGTGGGACTGATGTCCACTGACCTGTAAGATGAAGAACCACAAACAATGAATATATGTGCTGAGCTACTGTTATTCTGAAAATGAAAACGTAGCAAGATGCAGTTTTGAAGACTTGTCACTGCTAGGTATTTCTACAGTTATATAATCTGTTATGTTTACCAGAGCGCTGTAACTCTTGAATATCCATCAAACAATTGAGGGTAATAAAGACTGACCTAGTGGAATGTACATAGTGTGGGGTCCTGGACCTCAGGTCTGGGGTCGACGGCATGCTGGACTGAGAATTCCAGTGAGGGAGGCTCCTGATGGGGCTGTTCTGCAGAGAGTTACTGCCCCCTGCCTCAGCACTGCCAGAGCTTGGGAAACGCCTGTGACTAAAGAGAGGTGCAAGGAAAATGTGCATCAATTATAATTAATGTCATCACATGTATACTCCTCTCACACAGGCACATGTGAACGACCTGCATTTGAGGCATTTATGTGAGACCATAGTCACTGTCTGAAATTGTAGTTCCACACACATTACTGCTAATTTTGACTGAAGATGTTACATTAAAGATGACTAAACTATACCTTAAATGCACCTGTGAGGGGCGTCCTACTGGCTCACCTGGTAGAGTGTGTACCATTAAGGCTTAGTCCTAATTGCACCGGCCTGGGTCAATTCCGATCCGCGGCCCTTTGCTGCATATCATCCCCTCTCTCTCTCCCTGACTTTCCTGTCTCTCTCTCACTGCAACTATCAAATTAAAGGCAAAAAACCCCCCCAAAAAAAACAAAACAAAGGGACATTGAAGATAAACTCCCTCATACCTGGAGTGAGAGGAGCGTTTCTTGACTTTTTCATAGGGCTCATCCAGTGATGATTCGCTCCACATCTTGGGCTTGATGGGCGATTTATCGTAGTCAGAGCGTGTGTAGTGCAGGTGTCGCAGGCCATCCAGGGACTGCGGTGGAGGGGGCCGACTGTGAGATGGTGGCCGAGGAGGGAGGCCCTTGTGAGGTGATGCTACCGGAGAGAAGGTGGGGGTACCAGTAACTTGAGGGTCATCTGAAACAAAGAAATAATAAGATCGAGCACTCTATAATTCAGATGGAATTACATTTAATTTCATTTTTCATTTAATCATGAGCTGCAGAAAGTGCACAAATACAATGTGAAGGATTCACATTATCATTACCATCATCCAAGACCAGTGCGTCAGACAGTGAGCTGTCTTCAGAACCAATATTGGCCTCTATAGGACAGAGAAACAAAGGCAAAATGTTAGAGGTTGTACAATTCCAAAATCAAAAAGCTTAAATTCCTTTTTTTTTTTTTTTACAAATCTTTTTTTGTGTAAAAAAACAACAGTGTTGGGTTTTGTCAGCCTCACTATCCATGTGTGGACTTCTATTACTGTACTAAACAGTGCTTGAGAAGATACTGTTGTGTGTGGTGGCAACTGTAGCTAATAGAAATAAAGTGCTATGAAAACAATCTGATTTTCCTGTATAGGGAATTTTGGTACCTTCTATGATAAGCGACGCTCTCTGCGTAGGCTTCTTGCCAGAGCGGACCCGGTACTCATTGATAGAGTTCTCAATTTCCTGTAGCTTCTTCAGTGCGTTCAGATAAGAAGTCTTCCTCTGTTTCTTCAGCTTCTTACTGCTCACATGAGGATCGCTGGCAAGACGCCTGGCTGCCTCCGTAATCTGGGACTGAATGGCAAACTCCCGCTCCAACCGCTCCAGCTCCTCTTCCTGGGATAAGCATGCACACGCACACACACACACACACACACACACACACACACACACACACACACACACACATGAGAACAAACTCTGAGTAACACAGGCAAGCACAAAAGCACAAAGATACTGGATTCAGCACACAGTTTTAGCAACAGAAATCTACACACAATCCAAAAACAACAAAGCTTAGTTTGCAGACACATATTCAGACTGTAACTCTCCCATGCAACGTATTTGGTTAGACACACACAGAACCTTGCCAGAGAAAACACACTGAGGAAATCATTTATCTGTGCTGCAGTTCCACATTTTCTCACCACTGGATATTCTCTATTGAGTCCCCAATAACAACACCTCTCCATCAATCCATCATCTCCTCCTCTACACTTTTCCTGAGAGTTGTGGAGCAGAGACTAAGGTGAACCAAGTAAAACACACACTGTCATGCTGCAAATGTATTGCATATTGCATATGTGTTTATTGCTAAATGTGTATCTACATACCACAGTGTGTCGTGTAGTATACTGTTGTATAATGTAGTATAGAAGAAACTTGTGAATGTGATGGTAGAGAAGGAAATAGACTCATGGCATCCCTGTGATAAACACACACACTGTGTAGAGCCTGCATGTAATGTGTGCTCTCACATGACAGAACACACCCACTTGCCTCCAGAGAGAGAGAGAACAATGATGTATTCACTTGGGTCGACATCTTACTGGACTACCTCAGTTCTGAGGAATCTCTCTCACACAACAGTGCCTTCACACTACTGCCAGAGCGGCTTCTGTTTTTGTGCGTGTATGAATTTAAGGTGTTCAGGATAAATTAAGAAACATCTTTTCTGCTTGCAAGGCACTTTTGTGATATTGTGTCCCTGGATTCTTTTCAAAGCATACAACCTCAGCGACACACACCCACACACGCATGCCTGCACACAGGCAGACACGCACACAATCCTACTATCACCACTTCCTATGGCGAGAATGCCGCCAGACTATTTTTAGAAGTTTTGCTGCTCTGGAAAATCTACCCGTGGCACAAGAAGACAGCAAGAAAAAGATGCAGTTCAACTACTTTTACAAGGTCCAAGACGTCTCAGACTGTGGCTTTTCCCTGCTCTTAGTTTACTATGCTTCCTTAATAAATGAGTAGGGATCATATAACTTATCATTAATCATCAATCATCATCCCATGCTGTTTTAAATTAAATTAATCCTGAACCAGCTTTGATCTGTACTGAGCTTTTAACCACCAGTTGTGATCTCTAATGCCCAAACTCAGTTAATAAATGTATCATTAACATTACAGCCGGCTTAAAGGGAGACAAACACTCTTAACTAATTAGCACTGCATTCAACATGTTCCAATTACTGCAGCCCAGTGCGTCGCACAGGTACATGTTGCAGTATGTATTTGGATCGAACACTGACACCTCTAGATGACTTTGTGTTTTCAATTAGCTTCTGCTGGGAGATTGAAGAATGTGATAAAGTGCTACTGAGGAGAACTGAGAGCTGAAGCTTCACCTCTCCCTTAGGAAGAATTTTCTGCTCGTCCAGTTTGAAGGCGGTACCAATCTTTCGTCTCACTGTGGGCGGCTCCTCTCCCGGATCCAGAGGATATTCTTTAGGAAGCTTTCCTGTCAGCTCCTGGAAAATGTGAGGGGGGGGCAGGGAAATAACATTAGAAAAGAACAGCTAAAAAGGATTTTAGTGTTCATAATATTTACCACATCTATCAGTGGTTTCTCATACCGCCTCTCTGATGCAGATGCTCTTCAGTTCTTCTAGTCTCTGTCTTAGTGTTTCTTCCAGAGCTTCCTGCCTGGCCCTCAGCGCTGCCAGCATGTCCTTCTTAGCTGTCTGGGAGCTGTCCGATTCTTGAGAACCTGCAAGGTAAAGACAACACATGATATGAGGGCAGGAGTCCGGAGCATATATGTGTGTTCGTGTTTGGATTTTGGGGAACTTCTTTTGAGGAAGATTGTGGAGGGCAGGGGGAAATTGTCCATGCACCTGCTAGCCTTGCAGGATGTTTACAGGAAGCGAATGGAACGTTTCGATAAGGAAGCTGAGTTTTAGTCTGGTGTTTGTGCAAGCGATTCAAAGAAGGGGCAGTTTAGGGAAAGGTCTGTGACGCACAATTTCCAAGGCCCTGAGATGGTGCCAGTCCTGTTTACAACATGCCTTGTTGAAAAGTACGCAAACACACACACATTCTGTTTCTCTCTGTTGCTCTCTCTGTGACCCAATGTGGTTCACTGTGAGGTCAAATGTTGCAACAATACAAAACTATCCACTGCTGAAGCAGTTATTTGAAGCAAGAAATATTAGATGTCTCTATTGTTCCAAAAAGATTGTATTTAATTTCAGTGTTCCTACATCTATTTAAGTGATGTTTGACAGCCATATTCCTGCATATTCCACATTTCCAGCCATGAAGAGTTTCAAATTCATCACTGAAAATCCACTATCTGGATCAGACATGTTGATTGGACAGTGGTGGTGAAGGACAGCTGTAGATCATGAAATCAACACACAACACCGCAGAGACAAGTGACAAGACTCTGACAGATAAGACAGAGACACACTGTATGAAATGGGGTGGGGGTGGAACTAAAGAAGAACAGAGAGGAGAGGAAAGGGAGATTAGGAGACTAGGAGAGGATATTTGAGGAGATAAAGGGAAGGGATTAGGGAGGAAAGGGGAGATACATGTTTCTATACTGAGTAAAGAGAGGTTAAGGAAGAAACAGGTCTGATCAGATGAAAATGAGCAGAGCATGCTGGACATGATTGCTGAGATAACTGACCCCATAGCCATGTCCACACAGACATACTTGCCTCTCCTGATGCTGGTTTGGTCGAGTGCACGTAATTTTATAAGTGAATAACGCAGCAGTAGATAACCAGGTTAAAGTACTTTCATGGCATACAATACACTTTACATGCCTGTTTGGGTTTAAAAGGGCATTTTCCTCTCTACTCTAATTTTAGTTCATGTAGGAATCTTTCTGTCACCCTCATTGCTTGTCCAGATAGGCATTGTTTTAAAGGCCGTGGCAAAGTTGTACACTGACTTGCTGGCCTTTTCATTCCTGCACTCACTAAATTTAGAGGGGGCAGGGGCCTCTGGAGGATGAGTCTGTGTGACATGGAGGGTGGGAGTGGTGCTCTATACATTCAGAATGACGCTGGGTGGGGTGTGTGTACAGTATGTGTGTGGGAACATTCAGCAGAGAATAAGTGGCCTTTTTCCAGAGGCAGCTGTTTCTGTCTCTCCAGTTGTCAACGAGGCTCCCCCTCACCACCACACATGCAGACACAAAGACAAGTACACTCACATATCAGTAATTCTCTCTCTCTGTTTGTCAGGCTCCTTCTCTCAAACACAATCACACACACACACACACACACACACACATATATACAAATATATATATATATAAAAATATACTGACCTGAGGAGAGTAGACTGCCACTGCTGCCACTGATAATCTTGCCCTTGCTGCCCATGTTGGCCAGTTTGGACGTCTTCAGAGTTCCGGTTTCAGTAAGGTCTATAGCGATCTCACTCAAACTCCGCGCTGCATGGATCTTCGACTGGACAGACAAGAACGGAGAGGATCCGTCAAGGCACACATTTTAATGGCAACACTCTTGCGCACAATGTTTGCCAAGTTTACTGTATCGCTTCTACATTTTTAATCATGTCTGTGGTCTGTGGTGTGTGTCGAGTGTGTTTTTTGTGGGACTGACTGACCTTGCTCTGCTTGCGGTCCAGGTAGAACTGGTGTTGGCTGATGGCCATGGCCCAGATGGACTTGATGAGGGCAGGACAGGCGTACCAGGTATGCACAGCAATGCCACTGTGGCCAAACGTCCTTCTTGTCACTGACGCCCTACAGTAGGAGCGGACACAAGGCCTCCTTATATACACTGAATACAAAAGATAGCTACAAATTTACAACAGTAAAACACTCTCCCACTACCACTACTAATAACATTACTACTGCTGCGGCTGCAATGAAGAAGAGGAAAAAATATTAGAGGCTTGAGAGAGCAAACCCGATAGAGATATTTTTTGAAAAGCCACACACGATGTTCCCCATTGTTTACTCATCCTTATTTAAACACACATCTGTAGCTGAGCAACAGACCAGCTCACCAAAAATGACAGCTTCCTTTAAAGAAAACACCACTGCTCTCTGTTTCACCCTGCCTGTCTCTTTTTCTCCCATTCCCTCCCTCTCTCTGTCTGTAGAATAACACTCCACATATATAGCCTTGTTAAATAAACACGAGAGAGGTCATTTCCTCCGCAAAACAGCTATCACTCAGCCATCTATCCTTCTGTGGTCAACTATCAAGGGTTTGACCTGTGTGTGTGTGTGTGTGTGTGTGTGTGTGTGAGAGAGGAGAGAGCACATGAGTTTTTGCATGCATGTGGCTGCACAAGTGTGTTAACAATCAGCCTATCAATCTATGTCAGGCTCCACTGGGACATCCCCAATATCTTGCTCTATTGCCAAAACAAACACTGCAACCATTATAGAATTAGATTCAAATCGCTCTTTTCCTGCAGTGTGCTGTATGTAACTATAATCTTAACACTTTCACATATGGCACAGTGGTAATAACAGTAAATAAAAAGAGGAATGCATCCTTAACTGATGGAAAATTGTATCACATCCAAATATTCAGTCACTAATGAAATACCCATATGAGATAATAATCATCCAACCAATGAAGAATCAAACTTATTTTTAAAAACACAGATAAGACAAGAGAAGACAAGTCAACAAGTTGCTTAAATTTGTGATATAAATTTACCTCCTGGGGTCATGAACTTCCACTGAAAACTTTTTCTCTCTGAAGTAGAGGTTCTCCAACTGACGCCATTGGAACACCTGAGGTTTAGGGGAAACACACGCTCTTCAGGGCTGCTTGTACAAAAACATGCTTCACATTAAATCCACACAGCTTTCAGTCAAATCCGCTTTTCTCTTCTCTATATGTTCCAATTTGTTTTGAAAAAAAAAAAATGGATAAGAAGAACGCGAAGAAAATAAATGGAAGCCGATGAAGAGGAGGAGTTACGAGCAGAGAAGGAGGTGGAGAGAGAGAAGAGGACCTAGTCTGGAGCTCTCTGATCAGGTCCAGACCAGGCAGTCTTGTCCACAGCGGATCCCTGCTCTGGATGACCTCACTCTGCAGAAAGACAGTGTGAGAGGGAGGAGGCTTTCTTTCCTCCGCTCAGCTTTGCTTTTTTTTCTCTTTTCCGTCCGCTTTATGAACCATCAGCTTCTCTTTAAATGAAGTTAAAGCCAGCTGGGCGAGAAAGTTTCCCCCAAGACGTACTCCGCAGCATGTGTGTATCTTAAATCCTCCCAGGCACAAGGGAACAGAAAGTTTCTAGATGGTGGGTGTTCACCATCTGTAGGCATGTGTGTGTGTGTGTGTATTGGTGGGGAGAAAGTGTGTAAAGTTAAGTTTCCTCCTCTCCTGGAGCTTTGCTATGAGAGTTGAGGAGGGAGGGGGCGTTTATGCTTCCCCTCCTCCTGACCCCTCCTCCCTCCCTTAGGGACTGTGCTTCCTGCTCTGGGCCCTGCGGTTGGGAGGTGTGTGTGTGGGGTCAGGGGAGGAGTGATGAAGGGGGAGAGAAGCCTTCTGTGGCCCCTGCAATTGAAGTGCCCTTGCTTTGTTTAGTCAGAACCCTGCACACACACACACACACACACACACACACACACACACACACACACACACACACACACACACATGCACTCACAAAGTCTGGGTCTGGTTCTTGTTAGAGAAAAGATAGAGTGTGGGCTTTTTCAGAACACAAGAGGGCCTGCATCTATCAGCTGGAGCAGGCATGCAAGCATACTCACAGACCTCTGATGGCCAGCGACCAGCTTTTAGTGAGGAAAGTAAGACTGAACTGCAACAACTGACAAACAAGAGAAAAGGTACAAAGTAGAAGACCCAGCTATGACAGGATGAGGGAGGAAAAGAGGAGAAAGGGAGCTAAGGGAGGAACAGGTCACAGCCCAGGAATTTTAACAGCCTGGGAAAACAATGGACAGAGGGATGAGAGGGAGGAAAGGGGGGGGGGGTGAGAAATATTATGAAAACAGTGTGTAAACACAGCCTAATGTATGTATTTATGTGCTGGAGGAGTTATGCACTCATGTGTGTGTAGTGCACGAGCAGGAAGAAAGCAAGCTGGTGCTCTTATCAAAACTGTTTCTGTACCGTACATTTTAAATGGAGTGTGAAGTGCTAATGTAGCATGGTGCTAAATATAGCGGGCAGGGTAGATAGTGAGAGAGTGACTGTGTGTGTGTGTTGGCTACATGTGGACCAAAGCTGTAGAGATAAGATAGGTGTCTGTAACTGTGTTCAGGCACGAGACCACTAAAGCTGTCCTTGCAGAGCTGCTGTAACTTTGAAAGTGGACTTTGATGTTTCAGGATAAGCTATACATGTACATGTGTGCAAATAGTGTCCACATATAAGTGGAGAATGTTAGCAACAGCCACAGGACTTTCACAGTACAACAAAGTCACACTAGAGTTTAAAATGAGACATTTTTGTTGTGATTCCAGTGCCGCTTCAAAAACTGCTCCAGTTACATAACCCTATTGTGTAAATGAAACCTTTCTAGTCTTAGTGACTACTTTGTGAATAACTTAAATATCTGATTAAAAAAACATGCTGACAGCTTATTTCTTAGGAAGCTGGCGGGTGCTTCTGTTATTAGGTCGAGGTTTGTGGATGTATGCGTACATATGCTATAAATCCTCTTCCTTTTGACTGTGAATCACTGACACATAATGGCACAAACACACACAAGCAGAGGAAGTGACTGGTCATTATTCATAAACAACTGGGTGGTCACTGGCACGGACCCACGTCTGTCTCATAATAATTTCTATGCACCCAAACAAGAACACCCATTACAGATGAAAAGGTCAGATTTGATAGAGTGTAAAGGCCTTTATTCTGTGTAGTGGACTCCCTGGGGACTCTGGGAAGAATAGAGTTTAGAATAGAAGAATAGGGTAGTTTAAATAGCATAGGCCACAATAACTTTGAAGCCAGGTATTTATTCCTTTCTAGAAGTGGACCTGAGGGTCCCGAAGACCATTGTTTCACCCATAGGCGGGGTTCTGGCGCGAAATACTATACCCACCAGTTGTCATGGAGATGAAGATACACTCTGGGGGCGCTTCCTGTTGTTTGTGTATTGGTTGTGGTGTTTTGGAGGGATGACATTTATGGAAAAACTAATCGCAACAGGCTGTAGCTGCCTATTTGCTCTAAATGAAACACAGACAGAAGTTGAATAAGTTAATCAGTGTGTACTCTCAATCGACTGCAGAATATTTTAATTAATATGCAGTGAAATGCATATGAGATGACGATAAGGTACACCATAGTTTGCTGTATTTGATTGAAACTTTCCTGCGGCTTCATCACAGTGATGACAGAAGCTTTTATATGTTAGCCTTAAGTCAATCAGCCAGGTAGTTGGTCTATAACCACTGCCTAAATGAGTCGAAGCACACTAATGAGGCATTAGTACGGTGTGTGGTTAGGTCGTAAACCCCTGTCTGTGTGTAGTGTATATGTCTGCATGTGGTCTGCGGTAAGCAGAGGAGGAAAAGTATTTTAACATCCCCAAATAAACGTGGAGGGTGCGGTAGATGGTTTGCATTTAGAAACAACAGGAACTCCCCTTGTAAAGAGACTAATTAAACACAACTGTGTCTAGTACACACACTCCCATTGTAGTACAACTTGAAATCACTTAGTCACTTATTAATGAATAAAAAAGGTTTGTGTTGAAAACATAACCCATTTTTACTCTGAGAAAAGATGGTAATTGGCCCAAAATATCTCATAATTAGTGTCCTGCCTCCTCTTCACTGAGTCACAGTACTGAAGAATTCAACAGTGATAAAGTAGTGATTACACCCTGAGTCAGTGGTTACTGGTACTAGACTGGACTGGACTGGCTGACTGACTAATAACCATATCAGCTGCTCTTCCTCCAGTCTGTTGAAACAGGGATGACCTTCATGGAACATGGAAAGCTGCTAGTGAGCCCTCTGAATCTCTTCCTGTGAAACAGCTTTAGATAGCAGTACCACCCACCCTCTTTTCTCTGCCTGATCACTGAAAAAAACCTTAATTGTGTTCACTGGGGGATTCAGTCGAACTTGATTTTGGCACTGAGGAAGCCCCGTCTCTTCTTCTAAACAAATGTGTGTTTATGTGTGTGTGGGTTATGGTAAGGGAGAAAGAGAAACAGCAATAGGGACTGAAGAGAAGTGAGGAAAGTGAAGGGGTCAGTGCTGAAGCTTAGCGAACCAGTGACTCACACTGACTGTTGCTATGGCAGCTGAATGCTTGATAGGTCACTTGTGTGGGAATGCTATTAACTCTTTCTTCCCTCCACCTCTCCTTCTTCGTTGTTGTTTCTGGAATCTACCTCAGAGAGAAAGCTATTCACTCTATTCACTCCGACATATATATACATTGTGTGTTATAGAAAACACATGGTTTGTGACCTTTTCACAGGCTTCCTAACATGATCTGGCGTTTATGTCTGTGAGGTAAAGTGGATTGTATCACAAGTGGACTGCAATTTTTTCCATCACATTGGTGATTTCACACCTTGCGGGCCACATGATTTGGAGTACTTGGGAATTAAGCAGGAATGGGGCTTGGTGGTGAGACAGCCACTTAGACTGGAATGTGCTAACCAAGACACATGTGCACACACATACTGCACAATGTTAGTGGCAAACAGGAAAGTTGTGACAGACAGGAAGCATTCATCAGGATGGTGAGTTCAGAGTCCAGTTCAGTTCCTGTCTGACCCGTGTGTATTTGTAAGTGAGTGTGTGGTTTTGTGAGCAACAGTGTATACTATGTGTCTCAGAGCCTCCTGCTGATCAGTCACTATGGAAGGATGCTATTACCCCTTTAACACCCTACAAGACAAGGCTAAATGCCAGAGATGAAGGCCCTAAACACGACTGAGGGTCAGAGGTGAGGTAAGAAAGGCTTTCACAGACGAGCCACTGGGCACAGGGACTGGGAGGAGGACTTCATCCACAGAAAGACAGAAATAAAGGCAGAACAGGATGCAAAACATTCCAAGACTGAACGTCTCCAGACAGTAGTATTTGTTCTGCATTGTTCATGCTCTTCCCAAACACAATATCCTGACTCACTGAATGGAAAATGGACAGTGGTGGCCATGAAACAGACATAGAAGAACAGTAAAAGGACATTTCCATCTGAATAAACACATTTTCATATTAACCATACATTTGTCCGAAAGAATTGGGGGCCAAAAATGAAAATTTATGCTGGGGGTCATAACTTTCATATAGTGTGTTAATAAGGATGTGTATATGGATTCATGTATTAATGCTCATTGAAAGGAGAGGCAAAAGCTGTGCAGTGGACAATTTAGTTGTGGTGCAGAGAGATCAGAGGGAGCATCATCTCACCTTCCTGGGCTTGACCTTGTCCTGGTGGTCATATTGAAAGATACCTTTATAGCTCAGACCCAACCACCATGGGATCCCCTGCTTGTCCTAAAACACACAACAAACAGAGAGAGAATGAAAAAGATAAATAGTATAGTAATAGTAAACAGAGACAAAGTACATTTGCTTTAAGCTCCATCAAATCTCCAAATCCAAACTGCCTGAGAGAGTGAACAAAATGTGTGTGTGTGTGTGTAAGTCAGAGTAGTAAAACTGTACCTTTACAGCATAGTAATGTACTCCATATGTGGGCAGAGACTCTACAATGCTCATATAACTGTGAGGAGAAGAAACACAGACATGTAAGGGTTACAGAGAACACATCCTTCTATACAGTGGACAAACACAACCAGGCACACACACACTTACTTTACAATAGCTTGCCCTCTGGACTGTCCATTGAGCTTCTTGTAATGCTCTATGACCCGGTCTTCACTGTAAGAGAGTAAAAAGGAAAAGGGGTGAAAAGAAAAATGATTAAAAAAAGTGAAAACAAGGAGAGGAGAGCTTGTGCTATGTTCTGGTGGTTTTCTGGATAACAGACTAGTCTCTCACCAGTAGGCCAGAGATGGGTGCTCCTTGAGGGCCTGGGTGGGCAGAGCAGGCAGCTTTTTCAGGTCAGACCTGGTTGCATCATTACTGGAAGGGAAAAACCACAAGACATGGTCAACAGTACTGCTGCAAGAGAGACCATTCTCCGCTGTAGGCCAAACAGTTTCATGCAAAAACTGACCACGTGATACCACTGAGCTGTAGAAAGATGAAAGCTTTAAATATTTAGCATAACAAGTTAAAGCAAAGCAGAGCATTTCCCAGAACTGTCTTAGAATTGAAATGTTAACTTTGGAAGAATGCGGAGAAAGGAACTACGTTCAGTGAAGAGAAATGAGTACTGATGGCCTAAATGTTTTCTATTTTCGAGACTGGGCACTGTCTATTTCTGGAGAGCTGCAGAGACACAGACAGTCGGAAGCAGAGGAGAAAAAAGAGGGACAGAAACACAGACACAAGCATGAAAGATAAACAAAGACAGATAAAAGGAGATAAAAACAGGGATGGAGGAGGGAAAGATAAAGACAAAGACAGAGTAAATGAGACAGGGAACCACACAGAGTGCCGAAAAGACTTGGCCCCAGATTCAGTTTTCAGACCTCCAGTGGCAGGAGGTCTTAATACCCAACTATAATCCCTTAGCCTCTATCCAGCCTTTACAGAAGCCCCAGAGGATTGGGGAAAGCCCTGGGAACATGACAACCTATGAGCTAAAGCCCTGGAAGAGATCCATCCCATCCACCCTGCCCGGCTGTTCTCCAATGTCTGGACACAGCTGTGGACATAGATTTGTTGATATCCATTCAAGTAACTACTCATTAGGTGTGTGTCAGCATTACACATAATGAAGGGGCAGGCAAGAGCTCAACTGAACAAAAAATGACTCATGTGGCTTATACCGCTAGCATCAAGAATATTACTCTTGATTTAAGGAAATTCTTGGACTAAATTGACTTGATATAAGAAATAATTTCACACCAAAAAGATCAGGTCTCAAGAGTCAATAAATTAGTCATCATAATGGGTATTTCTTTTAGAAGAGAAGCAGTGAGAGATAAAGTGAAATTTAATATTGAAGCCTGGTACAGTGTATGGTAATGAAGAGCTTTACAGAGGGCAGGGTCTACAGGGTCTTTTGAGAGGTATGTGTGCTGGAGAAAGGGGTAAGGAAAGCGAGAGGAGGGTGAAAGGAATGTCTCCAGAGTGTGTCACATTCCAGCCCTCTGCGGGATATTGTGTTTATTTACTCCTTTCACCGGCGGAAATGAGGTCAGAGGTGATGACTGCTGTAGTCTGTTATCTGTGCTACAACAAAGGGATGAGGGGATGAGGGATGACACACATTTAGGCCAACATCACACAGATGTTCGCCGCAAGAACCACATGTGGGCCGTAGCTCACATGTAACATGTACATGACTGTAAAGCTCCAGGATTTAACTAATGTAAGTTTAAAGGCTGATACTTTTGCTAATATTTTGTGAACTGAATAGCTGGCCATTTTTTTAAAATTCATATTAAGAAATATTTCATGTCCCAATAGTGTACTCTGTCTTAAATTGTCATCACACACACACACACACACACACACACACACACACACATATACATATACATGCAATCCATTTGTTTCTAATGAATGGCAGCACAGCTTGAAAACGAGTGAACAAAAGTGGAACAAGGATGGCAGGAAAGAAGGAGGGAGAGATGTAAATCAGGGGAACAGACAAACCACTGATATCATCTCTGTTGTCCCTCTGTCTGTGCCTCTCCCTTCTGAATCAACATGTATTAACGCAACTACTCATGTCACTAGGGAGGGGACGTAGCAGATGACACAGAATATTTGAAAAGAAAAATTGGAATGGTGGAAGATTGGGTCATCCATCCAGTACACAAACAAATTAGTGTCAAGATGCTTTGTTGTTTTAGGTCTGCTGTGTGGCAGCATGTTTGATTTTCATTTAGGAAAACAACAGCAATACAACTAAGAGGATAAAGACGGGAAAGAAAGAAAGAAAACTTGGCCTTGAAAAACAACAACATGCACTACAATGATTGCTACAAAGCAATATATTGCACGAGTCCTCAACGTGGTTTCAAGGGCCATGTGAATGTTGTGGTCTGTCACTGCACTCCCTTTTATGAGGGAGTTTTCTTGGGTTGGACCAACTTGATTACAGTTTTGATTTCCCAGTGAGTGAATCTGGTGTAAAGGTCACCTCCTGATCAAAAATGACCTAATCCACAGGCTTAAATGGAGACGAGGTTCATCATAATCATAATTAACTTCATATTGATTTTGCTCATAACATCATTGCAATCTAAAACAAGGAGACAAGTGGATATCTCCATATAAATGGGCTGCTGAGCAAGAGAACAAGGTCTTTTCCTCTACATATTCCTTATAGTTGCCAAAAGGGAGGAGTTTAATATGCTTTTAAATTGTAGCACCATCACTCTTAATCAAAACCGTGACCTGTCCTCTTAACACTCGCGGCTACAGGGATGGATGCATATGTACATTACATATGATGATGACTTGTGTGCTTACCTGGTGAAATCACCTTTAGCCTCCTGTTGAACAGAAAGGGAAAGAGGGAAAGTAGTGAGAGGACAATTTACCCATACGGATATGTGACCATAAAATAGGTGTGTAAGTTCCATTTGCATAGGTGAACATGCAGTCAGGTCTGCTGCTCTGGAAACAGAGAGAGAAACATTAAACCTCCGCCTGGAGTGGAACCTCTGAAGGCAGATACCTGATACTGTGCATCTGCACTTACATGGAGGGCACATGCACTCACACAGAAACACACACACACACGCATACAGACAAACCAATCGGCCCCGTCTAGGTGTAACATGACCTTGCAGTTAATGGACTAACCTACTATTGAGAAAGGAATGGGAGAAAGAAAGTGCTGGAGCTGAGGAGAAAAAACAGACATCTGGACAGACATCCACTCCCACACATGCACACACAAACAAACACGCTCCATCTTACTTGTAGAATATAGGAAGCCAATTCGAAAACAACATCACTGTCCACTTCAATAAGCTCCTGCAATGAGAGGAGAAAAGAGAAGAGAGAACAGGGGTCATGAATGATACAGAAATTCTGCTGGCATCAAGTAAATAAAACACACACTGTGCTGATGTTCAGGAGGAAAAGTGGACGTGCCTCTGATCATCATCCACTTCTCCAAGATGGCTTGGTGGTTCCTTTCATCTCCATACCACTCCCCCTCTGTTTTTCCTCTCTCCCTTCTCTAATTTCATGACCTCTTCATGTGGATGGAGCTCGGAGATTAGAGGCAAAGTGGAGGGGGTTGGGAGAGGGGGTTTAGGGGTTGAGGGTAGGCATGGATGCTCTGGTTACTGACTACGTAGAACATTTTCCGAAGGTGTTTTAGTTTAAGTTGCATTACTGTTTTCTTCTGAGTTTCTGAGTAAGGGGATGGAGAAGGAAGGAGGCAGAGAGGTGCAAGCATGGATGATTTAATATCCCTGTGTATTAGAGATTTTGAGCTGCAGTGAAATGTCTTTAATGGCATGATAATTAGTGTTGGTTTGTGTTATATACTTACACATTCACCAACCATGTGCTTATATATATATATATATACACAACTATGCTCTGTGTGCATTGAAGGGGGGAAGGATAAGGGTTGGTGGGCAGTGAGTAGTGGGTCAAGTATGCCAGGAATGTTCCCTTCACAATCCACCTCTTAATTGGTTGAGAGATCAGAAAGCCAGGATGAAACACTAGACAGAAGTAACCCACCCTGGGTGGTACATCAAGGGTGGCTACCAATCGTCACACAATGTGTGTTTTTGTACTGTATGTATTCCCACAGCCTGCCAGAAAAGGTTTCAGACAACTTATACAAACAATGAAATCCCGAGCTACTATGTTGTATCTACTGAAACATGTTTACTTAAAATGCTATGTAATATTCCTTCTCTTGCTGCCTTTTTATGCCTGTGTCCTCTGGGGTCATCAGGGTCATCTATCACTGGAGGTGGTAGGGAGATCATTTGTACTTCACACTGATGTTCTTGTCAGGGGTGATGTGGAATAAATGGCCAGATAGGAGTCAGCCATCTTATTCAACTGAACCAGATACTTTCTGTTTGTTGGACAGTCTCTCTCTGTTACTGTTATGATCACCGCCATTCAAGTTTTGCTAATTAGGGATGGGAATTGAGAAATTTGTCTGAACCATTGGCATCGCAAGCCCCAGAGGTGATCACTTCCTTTTACTGATGCCTGCATGTTCTTCAGCGCCAGGTGGCCCTATACGCTCAATATGCAAGTTGCATAGGGATCTGCAAATTACACTAGGGCAGCATCTCCTCCTAGTGTTAAAGCTGGTGTCAAGGTTTACAACTACAATGAGAGGATGAAGCAGAACTATCCTTTTGGTCACGGAAAAGGGAAAAAACAGCATAGGAGTGCTCTTCCTCCACTCCAAGTTTGATGTCAGCAAATAACAATAATGTTAAGATGATGTGCATCTGTCTCTGTCTGTCTGTCTCTCTAATCTAGCTGGGCAGTGCCTCTCTCCTGCTTACCAACCACTTCCAGCACAGTTCTGTGACTTTGTGCCTGCTAAAAGTTAGAGTGAAACATGAGTATTTATTATGTTTGAGAGTCTGTAACAACTTGTCTTAATCTATAGAACCTTAAGCCTCCAAAGTAATTAAAGGTTTGTTTTACTATTTCACAACATTAGATACAGAAGGATCCCCTTAAAAAGCTTTGCACTATATTGAATATGCATTCCACAAACATGATCAATTGAAAACTTCAAACACTACAAGTAAGAAATACTAGCTCTTTGTTTATTCATTGATGATACACTGTATCAAAATGTACTAGTCTTGGATTTGATGAAATTTATTGCCACTTTTACCGGGACATTTCTGTGCAATTATTTTCCTTCAGGCCACATGCGCCCTCTTCTGGACATAAAAACTGACTGCTTGACATTCTACACAAACCAGACACAAACCAGACTACAACTCACTACTATTAGCAGAACATGAACCAATTAACTGAATAAGACTGTCTCCCCTCACTTCAAACAATTGTACAAATAGCCTTCTCTGAAGGGGATGTTTTAAGTCACTAAATGTACAAAATACATTTGCCTAATACTTCTATGTGCCTTTTGTCTTTTTGCCTTTTGCCTAATTTCAATGTTATTTAAACAACCCAAATAAATATGCTTCCACACTGACAGATGGCAGCAAATGTGTCAAATTATTCACTAGTTGCAGGAATGTGGTGCAGCACATAACATGATGGGTAACAGCTGATGCAAATGGTTCACATTTTCTGCTTCACCAAATCAGTGTGGAGCACCGAAGTCCAAGCTGGCCTCTTGGGGCGTCTCTTCATTTAGAACCAAAAGTGGGTTAATAAAGTGTCATGTTTCTAACAACATGAAGGCCCATACTTCACAGAAACATAGTGTTCTAGCCCAGAAGCAAACTATGGTTTTAGATACAAAATTTCAAAGTATCCCAACTGCTCACATTTGCAGCACTTCAGAATAAGCAGAACATTCCTCCACTGTCACAAGTTAACTGTGTTGGCAATATATATTACAGAAACAAAGTAATGAGTTTACCTTGTAGATGATCGACTTGGCATTAAGAAAAAACAGCTCAATAGTGGCATTGTCCTTCAGGTAGGATATACTCTCTATGTAGAATCTGAAAACATAGAAGGAAAAGCCTCAATACATTTGCAACAGCAAAGGTTACAAGGGCATTAGTTGACCTTGAATCCTAAAAGGAATCCCATAAATCCTATAAAGTAGATCAGTGATGTATTATGTTTTTGCTTCACAAACAAAAAGAACAGATTTAACATGCAGGCTATGACTGATGTGACAGAAATGGTGCAATGACCAAAGTGGCCAGAGGGGGGCACACCATACCAAAGGCTGACCTGTATAGCAACGTCCTTTCACTTCCCCTTAAACCAGTTCTCTCTCTCACCATGGCGGCTGGCAATGATCCACTATTAGTTTGTAAGTGTGCGCACATTCCACAATCTGAATGTGCATGCGTGTGTGCAAACACACACTCACAGGCAGATTGAATGTGCACATGATGCACTTCACACATTGTCTACCTCTCTGCATCATCAGCAGTGTGTACTGATTCCACATGCACATACAGTACTAACACACACACACACACACACACACACACACACACACACACACACACATACACACACACACACACACACACTGACACAAACTGGAGAGAGAAGCACAGTAACCCACTTCTCCAGAGCAGCGAGCAGAGAACTAACATAATAATGCAGTCTAAATTTAGCTCATGAATGCATGCAGAGCCAGAGGGAAGCAAAGATGATACAGTAGGAAGCTACTCATTGTTAGCTCCTCTCTGGTGGAAATGTACATTAAAAAGGTGCTATATAGTACAAAAGCTCTCATGTGTCCCCTGACTTATTTTTTGGTGATATCTTTTGTAAAAAGAAAAAGAAAATTGCATAGTAGCGATATATAGTTACATGAAACACTCTCTGTATATGACTTGATATATCCCTGTAAGAGTGCTTAATGTGACCTAAGCACATGTTCCTATGAACATACTTAAAATTAATGTGTTCATGTGTGTGCATATGAGTGTGTATAGGTATTGAGTGAGAGGGATTGTAGGAAGATCAATATTGGAGGGCTTAAATCGCGTTACCCATTGAGCTGCAAGAGAGAATGAGAGGAACCTTGTCAATATTCAGTGTGAACATTTAATTAAAGCCACAGTGTTGATGAGACATACACGCACACTGCCAGCAAAGCAGCAAGCAAATGCAAAAAGGCACCCACTGAATCAGCAGGAGGTGGGCATCTGCCTAGCATTTACTGTGAACACACGCATCACGCAAATACCACATAAGCATGCAAACATATGAAGTGAATGCACCTGCACAGAGAGACACACCTATACACAAGCACAAAACACAAAAAAACCTAATATTGTGCTAATGAAAACAATATGCTCAGACTGATAATGGATTCAGGTCTGACATTTGGGCTGATTGTTGTTCCATTACAGCCCTGAAACTGCATACGTGTGTGTGTGTGCGTGTGTGTGTGTGTGTGTGTGTGTGTGTGTGTGTGTGTGTGTGTGTGTGTGTGTGTGTATAAGAAGTAAGGTAAGGATGTGTGTGTGTGTATCAGAGAGAGAGAGAGAGAGAGAGAGAGAATGAGAAGGTGGGGTTGGGGGGTTGTGGGTGCAGTCAGTGTGACATTTGGATAGATTGAGGTGAAAGATTGGGCTGAACTGCAGGAGAGAAATGGGGCGATGAAGCCTCAAAATGGTGTCAAAGTTCACAACGTCACAGCGCCAACACCACATCCTCAAACACCCATTAGTCTATGCAAATACACACATGCTGACCCTCACCCTGACCACCCCACCACCTCCACCACAGACCCACACATGCACAGTTGTTTTATTTGTTTCTATATCTAAGATAAAGACAGGGAAATTGACATCAGTTAAACTCATCAAAAATTTTGGAGATGGTCAAAATAGCAGTGATAGTAACCAAATATACTTATCTTGCATCTTTTGATAGCATCGCTGTCACATTGTACAATGATGCCATTGTTCATTAATCAGGGTGAACAATAGGTCTATGTGCGAAGGATATGATTTCGATATATACAGCCGTGTCATTGTGTCATTACTTGAGCCGTGTCGTAAATGTCAACTGGAAATGACTACTCAGTGACATTGTTTAGCAGTATTAATGTGCATCACGTTACTATGTACGTTGCTAACCAAGTCTCAGTCCCTGGGGAGTATATGACATCATCGAGATATGTTGGGGACAGAGAACAACCACTGAGCCCTTAACAAAGCCTTGGCTTTGCCTTTTGGGTTCTCACTGAGAGAGCCTGTGTGTGTGTGTGCGTGCGTGTGTGTGTGTGTGTGTGTGTTTTGGGGCAGAGAGTGGGTTGGGAATGCTGTGCGTTTTCATTTGAGACTAAGAAAGATCAGAAAATCTCTTCTCAGGTCAGGTGCCTTTCTTTTTCAATAGCCGATTGAAGATAAAGCAACCACACTCACACAAACAAAAAAAAAAAAACCACACACACAAACACGCACTCTCTGTATTTCTGTCACATCTACACACATGATCTAGTGCTTGTGTGTGAGTCAGGAGTGTTTTATATATGAGTGGCACCATTGTATGAGCAGTACAAAGGGCTTGGTGAGGAGTGTGGGACTGTGGGGTTATTTCACAACCCTGTCAAAACAGGTCATAGAAGAGTTGGCTTTTGACTGAGGAGATGACTGTAATGCAGCAACAGAAATAATAAGAGCCCACTGCAAGTGCACATGCCTCATCACATGTTGAATTATATACTAGAATATTTTCCACCCTGTTTAGCATTACATTCACAAGTGAGAACTGTTTTTCTCGAATTGCTTCTCCATATAAATCCACAGAAATTATAAGGCTCCTCTCCCTATGGGAAAGCGTTCTGCTGTCTTCTTTGGAGTATGGCACTTTGTAGTCACCGTAAGGCTATGTGATGGGATTTGCATGTAGCGCATACTGATGAGGTCTAAGAGGCACATGATTGGCTGAGAGGCCCCTGTGGCGGGAGTTAAACACTGGGGTCAAAGCAATTTCATAGGGGCCTGTCATAACTAACCTTGTTAATCTGTTCCCATTACCACATGAATGCATGTGCATAAACAAATACATATGCAGACACACTCTCTCCATCTTCCTTTCTCTCTTCAACTTACATTCAAACTCCAATAAGAGACCATGGTATGTGTAAATGAGGTGATTAAGTTACGGAAGGAAAAACTCACCTGACACAGAAGTAGAGGACGATGGGACCAGACTTCTTGGGGAACTCATGTTCTAATACCCTGCGGTCCAACTGCAGCCAACTAAAATGACCCCTGATGAGACAAAAGCGCAAAACAATCAATCAATGCTATTGACAATGGATGTCTGAATATCCAACAAGGACACACAAAAACTTAATCTCATGACATTTAATATTTCCTCATTTATCTGTTACTATTCCTTCCCTTCTATTTTCCCCCACTTCTTTCCCCCTCTCCTCCCATTTCTCTCTCCCTTTCCAACAGAGGGGAAAACTGCAGAGACAGCTTGTCACCCTAGTAACCCTACATGGTCTCCTGAGCAACTGAGCAACATCTCTCTCAAAGTCGCCCTCCTTCTGTCTGTGTCTCTCAATCTCCCCCCCCCCCACAGTCTCTGACCACTGAGCAGTCAGATCTGAGGCGTCTGCTCTCCCCAGGCACACCTTACAAATCTACACACCATAGAATTAGCCCTGGGGGACCAAGACTGCAAAGCTGATATTTCTTTTCTGGACTGACATTGGTTACAGAATCTGTCACAGCTGTGTAAATGCCATAGAGCAGTGGCCAGTCTTGCTTGACATCATTGGGTGCATGAGATGAAACAAAGAAGAGACACATAAATGCCATGGAAATGTTTGCTTCCATGTAAATCATTTGTATGTCTGCATGACTAGTTCCGGACTATCATGTTGTGGTGCTTCTGTCTTTCTAGGTCACAAAACAGTAAAGTCAGTTTTGCATTTCAAGCACAGTTCTCATAACAAGTCCTCTGGCAGATGTAGCCTCATAACCTTTTGCTAGTGCAGGGGCTGTTTCCCACTGAACTAACATGGTATGAGACTCACAAAATTTGTAATATTATGCCTAAATATGACATTTGTGACAATATTACATTTTCAGCTTAATCACATGGTGACTACCTTCCTTTGACTGCATCTTCTGTCATTGATGATGTAGTCACCAGAAGCTAAGGTTCTAACCACAGCTCAAGACCTGCAGTAGGAACTATACAACATAAGATTGTTTGCAAACATTCGGTGTAACTATGGTTTTGAGAAAAATCTGTGTGGCTTAATATTGATTTGTACTGTATAAGTTACCAACATAGTTACCGCAATAGTTCAAACTATGGTTTTGGGAAACATTTGCATCGCAACTGCATGGTTGCAACTATTTAAGTTGATAACATATTTAGCAACTATTCTTTTGGGAAACAGGCCGCAAAGCAAGATAATCATAACCTCATCCTAACATCACAACCCTAGTGTGATATTCATGATGATCATGAATCTTTGTTTTGACCAGAATGAAGGTTTGTGTGAAAAAACCTTTTATTTGTTTTTTGTTAAAACCATAAACAGGATATCTAGTTTTTTTAAATTTTAACATTTTTAAATCTAAGAGCCAATTCATATCTAAATATGTCAAACAAAACAACAACAAACACAGTTAAGTATACAATACCAGACTGTAAATTCCTCAGGAGAAAAACAGGCTAAAACCAAAAGCCACATTTTACTGCAAGATTTCTGAGACTATACTTAAAACTAAAACAATGTTCTGGCAACTGGAGTTATCATAGTGGCACTTTTGTACATGGTGCAGCATCTTGCTAATGTTAGCTCTAAATATTTGACAATAGCTCTAGCCTTTTCAACAGGTTTTGGATTTCTTTACCAATACTAAAAACATCAATTAATGAGCACATGTAGTTTAAGGTGTAGTCATGTGAAAATATGACCAGCATAACTGGTTGCATTTTTAACTTTAATACCTACTTTGCCTCTCGTCGACTTCTACGTTGCTTTAACAATTCCACTGATAGAAACTGAGACTGAGTATCCAAACAGGAATTAAAATATTAATAGTCTGGATGTGGTTACAGTGCTATGGGACAGTGCTGACAAACCGCTCAAAGGCTTTAATAGTTGAATGTGACTTACGTTTCGTCTGTGTATGCAATTCCAAAGTACTCCTTCTCCTTGAGGTTGAAGTGAGAGGCCACAAGGTCCAGCAAATCCTTAGCCATCAGCTTGGGCTGCAGGGAGACAGACACATTAGTATTGCTCTCCTTATGTTTGGATATAACTTGTCTTGTGTATGAGTGTAGTGATTTTTCACACTGTAGCTTAATTGGAGCAAGTACATGTGGTAGGGTTTTATGTTAATGTATTCTATCAGCTATTGATCTACTGCAATGACTAAGCATTCTGACAAACACTGGGGAAAAGAGCAAGAGAGGAGGAGATAAATGAGAGAGAGCGCGTGAGAAAGATGGATAGAGTGTGTGGATGTTGCTGACAGTGCAGGTACCCTGCCCTTCCCCTCCCTCTCTCCTTTCTGCCTCTCTGACCCACACCTCTACTGCAGAGTCATGGCTCTGGGCTGAACGACTGTATTGCAGGGAGAGGGCTGCAGCTAGCACAAGAGTTTGCTAGCGAGTTAATATTGTGGAATACTGTCTGGGCTATACTGTATGTGATGACAAGCTCCATTCATCACAACGCTCAGAGCATGCAGAGCATCTTAAAGCCAAGCAGAGGCCGGGGACTGGTGCCATATGCTGCTGGTTTGTGACATCCTGGGTAACAGCAGCACGCCCCACCCTGAGGTTAACCATGGGTGTGCCTCGCTGCCTACAATTTCATTACACACACACACACACAAATGTTCATGCATATATGCACACATTAGCCCATACACAGAATGCATGTAATCCGCTCACAACATACAGGAGGAATATATGTGTTGTGCAGTATACATACAAGATAGAGGAGGACAAGAGGAAAACATACTATGTGTACCTAAATATGAACACACACACACGCGCACACACACACACACAAACACACACACACTAACACACACACACACACACACACACACACACACACACACACACAGTATAGAACTGGCATATATTTTCACCCAGTGGTGTATTAGTGTGCACATTCTTAATAATCTCCTCCTGAGGTCCTGTGCTATCTGCTCACTGCAAAGCTACAACTTCAGTGACAGAAGCTACTAAGGGCTATTTTAAGCGAAGGAGGTGATGTCATGCAGACAGCAAGCATACACACACACACACACGCGCACATGCACGCACACACACATCTCCAGTGACCTAGATCTCATATAAGCGCGACGCCTACAGTGATCCTGCTACACAAAAAGGCTCTGGAGAGAACAGAAACGATAGCGAGAGCTCGAGGAGAAGCTAACATATAGGTTGATTGTGCCTTCTGATATTCGAATCCAAATAACTTATAAACCAGATGATGATAGAGAACTAGAGAACAACAGGGATACTGTGCTAGACGATTCGGTCGCTGTGTCCCTTTGACATAACTCTGCTACTGTCAAATGCATATTTACATTAAGAATCATATACTCACCTCTCTTAGCAAAGAACATGTTAATTTAGTATTTATTCTATGGTTAAATGTAGTTTAACATATCAGTGATTGAAATGCTGACCTGAACTATGTTTAAGTCCTGATCTGTCTGACTCTGAAAAAATTGGTAGTCCCATCTACAAGGGCTCTTACTGGCTGTGTTGTTTCTCCAAGTGGGAGAGCAGCCATTCATGAGTGCAACACAAGGCCCCTTTGAAGTGCTGAAAACATTTTAGATGTTGAAATTTTAGGTCTAGTAACAAGCTATCTTTATAGTATTAGCAGTAATGCATGTTTTGGTTCAGTCTGAGACACATTACAGTGGTGGTCTCTTATTACCCCACAGCAGTCAACTGTCTTGGCAACAATATCAATTAAACATCATCCATGCCACTGCAGCATAACAAACAATTAGCTGGGGAACAGGGACACATGGACACTTATAGTAAACTGTTGGAAAGATGATATGGAGATAAAAATAAACCCCAGATACACCGTTAAATATCAGAAACGTATGACTGAAGATGAAAAAGAACAAGGATTTCTGTAAGGTTAGGCTGAGCTTCTTCTCTCAACATTGTTATGAATACCAAGCAGACTGTAAAAATCACATGGGCTGCACTGGATAGTATAATTGAGTTAGGCTCTCTCTTCAAGTGACGACTCACCCTCTCCTCACGCATGCACATATCCTGACACTATACAGCCTATCTGTGAGATGGAAGATACAGAACGGATGTGTAATAATGTTGTGGAAGATAACAATAGTGATAGACACAATGAATGACAGGTAATATAGTAAGTGATACAGCACACTAAACACACACACACACAATATTAAAGACACACACACACACACACACACAGTATGGAGCCATCTATCAGACAGTAAAGCTCTCTGCTAGCTTAGACAGCATTACTACTAATAGACATTTAGCCTGTGCCTCCTCAGCAGCACAGGTAATTAACAGCATAAGAGTTACAAGGAGGTGCTAGTGAGGCGGAGACATGCAAGAGCAAACCCACAGACAAGTGACAAACACACAACAGTAGCTCACCGGCCTGGCTGGCAGCAAGTCATGGCCCAATCTCTGCAAACAGCAAGTCAGGCCCTGGGCACCTTCAGGGTTTTTCAGATTTATGGGACACTAACTGATTTATCAGTGGCAGGCCTTACAGTCCAAGGCTGGGTAAGGAAAAGGCTCTTAGCCACATGCCTTTCATTAATTGTATCATTTTTTCCGCCTTAAAGTCTGGTTTTAATATTTTAACTAGTATTTTATATACAGACATGTGCTGCAGCACTTCTCATTAATGGTAAGTGTCTCTTCTATTTAATGTAGAGTCATTCACATTGGCATGGAAGCTTAAAGCCCCATTCACTCTTTAGCCTTCACCACTCTAGCATTAGGGAATAGCCATAGCCATATGGCTGGCATATATTTTCACCCAATGATGTATTTGGTGGTTAGCTTCAATCTTTACAACCTGGTCAATAGGTGTGTTAGCCCTCTGGCATGTAGTTCCCTGCCAATGAGGCGTTGCTCCATAAACAGACCACAGAGGACACGCTATCAAAGGTAAGAGGAAGGGGATAAGGAAGAAAAAAGTGAACAACACTTCTGGGATTAAACAGCTGGTCAATGTTACAAGCCAGTGACAGAAGTGAGATCCAGCCTTTCATAGGCAAGCTAGCTGGCTCGCTGGTGCACTTGGCTTGGCGACAGGAACTTAAATGAAAACCTCAACGGGACAGACTTGACCACAGTGCTGTTAAATGATCAGTGAAGACATGAAATAGCCCAGTGGAGCGTGTAATACTGGACCACTGCCTTAATATTTGAGAAACACAACTGTTTGCACTGCTTATGAATTATGATCATCCCTTGCAAGAAATCCTTTTTTTTGTGCAAATGAGTGGAGGACTTGACTGCTTCTTAGTTGACTGGAAAACTAAGAATAACACTGAAATTCTCTGTGGTCCTACTAACAACTCACTGGCCTACTGTGCATCCGCCCAATGGAGACGCAAGGACAGAGAGCGAGAAAAAGAGATAGAAAGTCAACAGTATCCTGATTTAAATGGCAGTGATTTGTTAATAACATCCCCTCTTCCTGCCTTCTTGTTATGTCTTCTCTCTTGCTAATACCATTGCCAAACTGTAAAAATACCATTTGCTACCACTGTGTATATTATGTCGTAAACAGAAAAGATTTTCTCACCTACAACTTGTCTTCAAGTACCTGTAAAATCTTTACCTAAAACAGAGATCACTGTAATGTTTTTATTCGACTCTTCAACTCTCTTCTTGTTTTTTTCCATGTTATTTCCTTCCCTGATGGCCAAGCGGATGAGAGGATGAATTGGTGAGGAGATATGGAGCTGCTGTGGTTGTATTTGGAGATTTAGAAGGAGACACAGCCAGGGAAAGGCAGGTAAAGGCAAGCAAGAAGCTGAGTGAGAAAACAAGATATGGAGGGTGAAGAGTGGAAAGTCAGAGAGATGGAGAGAGAAAGAGAGAGAGAATGGAAGAGGAGCAGAAAGAAGTACCACTTTAAAAGAGAGGATCAGTTCTGGCAGAGTAATCAAATCAGAAAGTCAGCAGACCTTTCCTCGGCTCCCCCCTCCATTTTCTCCTCTCTATTCCCATCCCTTTAGTGTCATCTCATGTCTCTCCATTTCTGAGCTCTCATCTCGCTTTTCCCTCTCCCTCTCAATCTCCTGAGTTTCTGCGTCAGTCTTTCTACTCTCCACTTGCACCTCTTCTCCTGTTCCAGGGCAATTAACTTCTTTTGTCTTCCTCTCTTTCCAGAGGAATCGAGTAATGAGCAGACCCAAGAGGAGCTTGGGAGGTTAAGAAGAGTGGAAAGAGCTTCGTACAAAAATGCTTCGATACATGAAGCCAAACCATGAAGGGATTTTACAGATGACCGAAATGAATGTCATCAACAATCAATGAAGGGGAGAGGAACAAATCAAGTGAGAAGTTACTACACAGAGTGCCACACAGTTTATAAAAAATTCAAAAATCCCCACCTTATGTAATGTGTGTTGTAAAATACATTATGCAGGGTAGGGTTTTGAAATGGCCCTTGGTCATTACTGCAGAAAGGCCTGCTGGGACGATTGAAGGCTGAATGTAGGGGGAAGGGGGCAGCATGCTGCTTTGTTTTTTCCAAGACATTTGGAAGATGCATCATTTTCAACAGACATACAGATAGACAGACAAGCAGTCAGACAAACAGATGTGTAGATTACTGAAGCATTCTGGGGGATAAGGAGCAATGGGGGGTGAATAATGACCTCATGAAGCATGAGTTTAGGGCCAGTAAAGGTTTTTGTTTAGGATATGATTGGGGCTGCCCTCTGTTTCTCAATGCATAGCTTCTACAGAGAGAGCATATTAGGGCAGGGTCTGCTGCGCTCAAGCGCATGTGTGAATCTGTGTGTGTGGAGAGATCAGGTGAACATCAAGAAAGCGCAAAGTCACCAACTGCTGACCACATTTCCCTTGGTCAGCAGTAATCTGGTCCCTTAGGACACCAGAGAGAGAGAGAGAGAGAGAGAGAGAGAGAGAGAGAGAGAGAGAGAGAGAGAGAAAGAGAGGGAAGAGAGACTCACCTGTACAAGGAGCTCCAGCTTCCTGTCGTCCAGGAGATGGACCTGACATCGCCTCCCCTCTGTCATCTGAGGAACAGAGAAACAAAAGACAAGGGATGCTTGTTAATATGTTTTACATATTACACAGATACATGTCAAAAGCAGACTTTTGTATGGGTGATATGAAGAAAACTACTTAAATTTCCAAACAACTCATATATTCATATATTCCCAGTTCATTAAATCAAAGAACATGATGCATCCCCACATCCATTATGTACAGGAGACTTGGAGTGTGTATGTCTGTGTGGGATCTCAGTGAAGTCTTAATAAGGTTAGCTGAGCTAACTACACACAATGAGCCAGTAGAGACAACATCTTGTGCTGAAATTTCTAACGTTCCTCCTTGAGCAGGAAATCCATTATCCATCAGTGGACTTCAATGACCACAGTGAGCGAAGCTGCCTGCTGTCAGTGCTCACTCGAGTGTTTGTCTGTGTTGTTGACACAAGGTTTGCAGAATAGAGCTGCAAAAAAAATATCCAATCTATCCATCTGCCAAGTTCATCCGTAAACAATGAAGCAGGTGCAATGATGAAACAGTCAACTGTGGGAACAATGTGCCACAAATTAGACCAAACATTTCACATGACAGACAAAGCCATTTCTCCAAACCTGTCAGAGAGTTTGCTACTGCATGATTAAATATAAACAAATACAAGACTAAGGATTAAAACTCACGCCAGAAATCGAGTTAGACTTCCAAAAAAAGATGTACAAATTGTGCCAGAGTGTTCTGCATGTGTATGTTTGTGTGTATGTGTGTCTGTGTCATGGTGTTTTCGGCACATGTGGAGTTTCTGGACGATTCAACAGGAAGCGGGGACCCTGAGGAACACAAACACCCCATGGCTCCTCCCACACTTCCCTCACATCTGGGAGATGGGGGAAGAGAGGGTGGTGTGTGTGTGGGTGTGTGGAGGGGTGGGGTGTAGGGGTAAGAAAAGTTTGAAAAGAAGGAGAGAAAAGAGAAAGAAGGAGCGACATTCTCGTTGTCAAACATTCGATGAGAACTCCCATCAAAGCACAAATGCCATAAACATGAGCACAAGCGTAACCGGTTTGTAACTCTTCAACATGAGAAGGATCATATTGGCCACCTGAGGCTCTAGCAATTTGGTAAGGGTGTGTCCACAACATAAGTATAGCATACACCTACTTTCTCACCACTCCAGCTGGCATTGAGGTGGCAGGTTGGAGGTGAGAGTTTAGCAGAAAGCTGAAGACACCAGAAAAAGAGAGGGAAAGAAGTGACAGAGTTGTGTCTCAACACTCATCCCTGTGTGAACTCTGCTGAATGACTACTGGTGTATGTTGATGTGTGTGTGTGTGTGTGTGTGTGTGTGTGTGTGTGTGTGTGTGTGTGTGTGTGGCTTCTAGCTACTTTGAGGGATTCGGTTTACCCTCCCACTCACCATTGATCTCCTGTGGTTTGAGGGTTTAGATTGGGTGCACCTGTGCACACAGTCAGTGACACACACACCCTTACATTTTCCAGCGTTGCCTTTTGTTTTCATCTCCTGTCTGGAGTTACATTACCTTTCCAAAACTTTCCATGTTTATACTGTATACAGTAATTTTAATTACTACCATGACTACTAAGTCAAAGTTGTAGGTCATTATAACCAAATGTAGATAATACAAGAACGGTTGGTGCAAAGTTACTAGACTATTTGCAAACATATAATTTCTGAAAACATTGTGCTGGTTAAACTAATCTTTCTCCATTATCTCCATCACTGAGTTTGGACACGTGATAGAAGAGAAGACAGGACTACAGTACACTGACTAAAAACATCCTACGAAAGTATCTTGTCTGCAGAATACTTTAAACTGCAATGCAGAAAGTGTATACACACACACACAGACACAAATACACACTCTCTCACTGGCACTCTGCTTGAGGCACCTGGGAATAGTACAAACCTTAATGTCAACGTAACAAATCACTGCCTGCAGGCTAAAATTAGGCAGCCCAATCTGGCATAGACAGACGCTTATTGGTTTTAGTCATAAAATTCACTTTGTGGTATTGGACATGCTACTGAGTTTCTATCCGCCATGAAACCAAATGTACTATGGTTTCTATTAATAGCTTGTTATCATTAAACAGGGGTTTAAAAAAACGTAAGAAAATGTATTGAGTATAACTATTTCAAGTTAATGTAGTGTTTCTGCTCCATGAGTAAGTTAAGTGATGTATAGTTCATATTATTTATAATGAGATAAGTCTTCTCGAAATCACTGGATATATTTACAGCACCACAAAGAGCTCTAACGTATGTTGTAAATATTATATTACCATGTAGTCAGGAGAGCTGAAATCACATGAGGTGTAGTCCTGGTGAGTGATTCATGCTCTATGTTTCCCACCAACATTTCTGACCTATTACTAGTCAGGTTTGAATTGGCTAACCTAACCACCTCCTCAGGCCTGACTCACCGGCAAGAAGCGGAGAGATTAAAAGAGATGAAAATGAAGAATGTAACCCGACACTACAGTGTAAAGCAGCCATGTTCACAACGTCTCATTATTTCACCAAAATTACAGAGGTACACACAAACACATAGTTGACAGTGATGCCTGGTCAGTGCTTGCGACGGCAGTGACGTTATCATTAGTTAGTTACCTTGCAAACAAACGCTTCCTACGAGGCTCCCACACAGAAAAACGGCTCCAACACAGAGACAAAAAATAAAAAAAAAAAATAAAAAAAAATCCTAATTATTAATCCCAGAAAGACACGAGTCGTGTTACTGCCAGAAAATCATCAAAAAACACCCCTTTTCCCGGCCGGCCTAGGGGAGGAGGCACATCAGCATCCATGTTAGTGACCATTAGTTAGTTAGAAGCGACGCAGCTCGCTGTATATCCTCTGTATCCTCTACACACTACAGAGCCGTTATGTCTCATATCCCTGCCGTTCAAGCTACAGATAACTCGGCGCTGATTAACGGCGACCGTGAAGCGTTTTCCAGGGCTGGCTTCTCTCTCATCCCTCCTTCCGAGAGCAGAGAGCTTCTCACACGGGTCTAGTCCCGGTCGACCACAGCTCACCCGTCACTCCACCTCTCCCACTCCCCCTTTTCGCTACCGGCACCGTGCACAAACGGTGTGTGAACGTGCGGATAACAGAGGACCGTACCAACGGTCGGCAACCGAGGGGGACGACCGGAAGAAATGGGTAACAGTCGACCGTATTCCAGACTGCCCTCACTTGCCAGCTATGTTTCTCCCTGTCACCGGAGTTGCATGGAAAACACGGGAATAATGGAGGCAAGATGTGGGGGCGGGGAGAGGAGGGGATGAGGGGAAATTTTCTGCAGCAGCTCACAGCCATGAGAAACTGCAGACCTCTCTCTCTCCCTCTGTGTGTGTGTGTGTGTGTGTGTGTGTGTGTGTGTGTGTGTGTACTTGTGCTTACAAACCCAAACAGACATCCGTGTCTGCAGAGCACACGAATAGTCTGCCGTTAAAAAACGACTGATGCACGGCTGATAAATAACAATGAGCAGTGATCAGTCTACAAATCAGCTGCACTTTCATTAACATTACTCTTTGTGGGGGATGAAGGGTTCCCAGACTCTATCCTCATATGACTTTGACCACACTGTAACATATTAGACCAATAACGTGCATTTTGATAGATTTCCATAAGCCTGAAATGGTTAGATGGTAATCTATTTTGAAACAAAATAGATGAGTTTCATTTGGATCTCTCTCTCTCCAGCTTGTCACTTCCTGTCTGCACATTTAAACACAAACCTCCCTGCTCTCAGGTTTGGCTTGCTTCAATGATTTCTGGCCGTAATTCCACTGCAGCCGTTGGACTGACTCTCTCTCTCTCTTTTTTTTTTTTTGGTATGACCTAAATTGGGCACTTGTGTTCACCTTACACAGCTGGAGCAGCAGCCGTTGAAACCACAAGTTGTTAACATAACAAAATCATTCCAGTTTTTGGTACCATAAATAGATACTAATGTGTGCTGTGAAGGCAGGGATAAGCCTATACCTACTGTCAATAAAGTCTGAATGACTCTGCAAGCATAGGCTAGTCTGTTTTCTATTATTGTATTACAACATGAGTAATCCCCATGTTATGTAAACAGTTTGAGGCCACATGTAGCACATGTACTGCATACATACGTACTGTATATAGTATGTGTTAAGCTAAGCTGTCAGCATCTGGGATACTTGAACATTTGTTGTCTAAAGATCATCTTCACTTTTCAGAGTCTGTGATACATATACAGTTTGTCTGAGCCAAATGCAGTTGCACCATATGTGAAATATGACGGGCAATGCATAATCTTAAATTTTCAGAATTACTCTCATCACATACATTAAGCTATATGAAGATGCAATTAAATTTAATGTGTTTAGCTTGAACAGTTGTGTTGCTACCACAGCTTATGGTGCAAGCCCAAAATTCAGCTTAGTTTGCTGAACGTAGAAGGTCACATGAGAAAGGAGGAGGTGTATCCTTTTCCCCTCCTGCTGGATTTTTCTGTTTCTGGATATTTTTGGCCTGTTCCAGACACCGGAAACTGGCCTGTCCAACTTAAACATCTCCAGATGACTCTGTCTTTGGCTTTAATGCATACACCCGTCCCTCTTTCTCTTTCTCCGGTCAAATACATATCTCTCTTTATCGGTTGCTTCCTCAGTTTGCTATCACAAGGACCCTGTTGTTTGACCAAAGCAAGGGAGGGAGGGAGTAGGGGACAATGCAGGCAGTGGAGAAATAAGGTAAAACTGACAAAGACAGAAGAGAGGAGCAAAAGAAAATATGCACAAGGAAGATCCTGGACACTTAAACTACAAGAAATTATGAATTATTGTTCCTGTATGGAAAGGATTTGACTACCTCCAGAGAAGATGAATGAGAGGGGGGTAAGGTTTGCACAATAAGACAGAGGATAAAGGAAGGAAGACAGGAAACAAAGCAGGTAGTGAGTGACCACACAGCTGTTTGTCCAGTGCTCATGCCCCTTAACTTCCCTACACATGGTCACCTACAGAGTGTGTTGCCAAGAGGCACAAGGTGAGAAACACTTGTAGGTGTGACATATCTGGGCCCTGACAGAGCCTTGTTATGGAGCCAGTGGGCTTCTATTCTGGGCTGAGGTGTGGTCGTAATGAGGTGCTGATCTGGTGTATTTGTATGGAGTAGGGGTCCAAAGGGGAAAGATCCGAACAGGTGAGGCAGGTTTAACAGGCGGTGGGTATTAGAGTCAGGTTTTAGGGTTGAGCAGGGGAACAGGGTTGATGCTCTGTGCTGGAAAAGGTAACCTATATTGGTGGAATGTGATATAAACAGCACTGAATGGTTAATTGAAGCAAGATGGAGAATCTCTTTAACCCTGGCTGTGCGACGCTGCGGTAGGCAGTTAAGATTGACACACACACATACCCCGCACTCTCGCTCTCTGTCTTTGTCTGCGTCTCTCCCATATTTATGGAGACTAAACAAACACACAATCTTAAACACGTCACTTTGGGAGTAAGCACGGTCTGACACGAGCAGTCCTATGATGATTTATGATGCTGAGATCATTATGGCTGAATAAGCTTTATGACTCGTCGTCAGTTTTAATGTAACAGTATCTGCATATGGTGCAGATTAGATGTCAACACAAGATTCAGCAAAACATACTGTAGGTCTCAATACTCTACAGTTTCAGTTCAATGGGTTATTGAAAACCTGATGGAAAAATAATAGCAGGGCCAAATCCCGTCTTCTTCTCCATCCAGTGCCTCATGTAGCAGCAGAGTGAGACGGAGCTGGGAGGGTCATGGAAAAGCAGCCAGGAATGTCTAGAGAAATGACTGACTGCAAGAGATCTGTTTTGTTTGTTCAAGTGTGTGTATATATATATATGTATGTGTGTGTGTGTGTGTGTGTGTGTGTGTGTGTGTGTGCCTGCGCATGTTTTTCTGTGTGTCTGTGAGCTCCACCCTCCCTGCACGTGAGTGACTTTGGGACTGAAATGTGGTTCCAGTTAGGCCGTTTTTAAAATCAGAAACACACTGGCACTTCAAACAAACAGCAGATATTTCTGTAGCCAGCTCTGCTTTGTTCTCATTTTTACTACAAAGCTCCATTCCCAGACTTTACCAAAAACCTTTCTAATTTTTTTTTCCCAGAGAGAGAGAGAGAGAGAGAGAGAGAGAGAGACGCTTATGAATTTTATGCTTATGAATCTCAAACACAACTTTTAATGGGAAAATTGCTGTGAGGTGTTTATAGGCACAATGAAGATATCAGAAGCCATACTTAACAGTTGATTTTGTGTGATCCAAACTTAAGTTGTGCTGAATCCACACAAATCCATCTTTGCCTTCACATTCTGAGTTAGGTGACACTACCTTATACACCCAGAGGAGCCTCAATCCCCAATGAATTGACATCATCTCTTTCATGCTGAGAAGTCCCAGAAGACATCCAAAAGTTGCTTCTTACATCATCACTACAAATCTATAGTTTGCAATCATAGCTTTATAAATGGGTGCGTATGCAACAGCAGTAACAGCAGTTATGTATTCAGCAACAGAACAAACCATAAAGGGCCTTCTAAATAATAATATGCAAAATGTGAGCCAGTGGTTTATGCATGGCAAGAAAGACTTTGGTGTGTGTTGGAGAAAGAAAAGTAAAGGGTGTGTAGATAACAAAAGGAGAGTTACTATTTTGTATCTCTACAGTAAATTTGAACATGCCCTGTAGTCATAACACTAACAACCTCGCCTTGTTCTTGACAAATTCCTGATGGTCTGAAATTCTTCTCTTCATTCTTTTCAGATTCTCCACTGAAAGGTCACATTGACTGATCTTAAATTCATTAAATGCATTTTTGAAAGTCCAGCATAACTATGTCATTGATTTTAACAGTAAGTGTTATCTGGTGCTGTAAACTGAAACTCTACATAGCTGTCAACTAGTAATATATCCATGCATAAGACTATCTGTGCAGTCACTGGTTTCATGTCCATGACCTTCTTCTTTCCTCATTTGTTTGCTTTTCCATGATAAACTTGATCTTTTTTTTTCACCGTTCTTTTTCTGTTGCTCTCACTGATGCCAAAACTATGTGGCAGAAAAATAACTGGGTCACATAGATGTACACATGTGCACTGGCACTCATATAGAGCCTTAAGTTATATTTAATATTAAAAAAATCTCTAAAAGTGGACCACAGCAAATGTCTCCCTTGATGACATCCAAGCAAATAAAAGCCTTTCACAAGCAGTGAACAGTGCGATCAGACTGCGCCACAGTGTGTCGCTTTGAGAGCAAGTCACCACTGGCCACTGTTACTGTGCATGCATGTCATCTGTATTTAATGCTAGAAGCAGTTTGAATGTGTTTGCATTTGTGCTTTTATGGCCACGACCTGTATTCAAAATAGTCACAAAGGATTATTCTACTTTGCCTATGTCCCAAAGGAGGGAGAAACCGCCTTTCTTCTGGTCAGCTTTGCCCTTTACTGACACGGGTTGGACATTCCATGAATTCCAGACTGAAGTGAGCACTTCGTTGATAAAGCCATTATAAGCACCGCTGTTGTGTGTGTGTGCATCTTGGTGGGTGTGCCTCTGAAAATGTGGCCATACATCTGCTCTGTGTTTGGGATGAAATAGATCTGAGGTGATTCAGTAACTGAAGTAGCTTCTGAGGAAGGACAGAGGACAAAGTGATGGGGGGGGGGGGGGGGGGGGGGGAGTGATGCAAATAGGTATGAGTGATGTCATGTCTTCAGGACTTTTCTTATCTCAATGAAACAGTTTTAGTGATCATGGGGGTTAATCTGCAAGGATCTAGCCAGTCAATGTGTGTCTTTGTGTGTGAGTGTGTCGTTCACAGGGGAAGGATCTTTTACCCCTACACCTCCTTGCTTCATTTATAATTTACACAGTGAGAAATCACTGTAGACCTGAGTGACCCTGTGTTCACTGATACTGCTGGCAATGCATGCAGAAAGACAGTGTGACGTAGAGAGGGGTATTTGGTTTTGCACCGCTTATAGTATATACGTGTGTGTGTGTGTGTGTGTGTGCACATGCATGTGTGTTTATACAATTTAGTCTGTCTGTAAACCCACTGAACCTTGTCTATTCATCCTTGACCTCTCTTTATCTCTCTTGCTTCTTCCGACTCTCTTTCAGTTTCTCATAGGCAAATAAACAACACAGACACACACACACACACACACACACACACACACACACACACACACACACACACACACACACACACACAGCTAATGGTCTAAACTCAAGGGCACTGTGCACTGCAGAGTGGTTGAACTCCAGTGGCCTCTATCCCCTGTCCTGTGACTGGATAGAATACCAAATACACTAATCATTAAGCATGCTGAATATTTAACAGTCCTGTCTGCAAAGTCCTATGTGTGTGTTTTTGTGTATGTGTGTGCGTGTGTGTGTTTATGTGTCACAGTCCTAATGTATTCTACTGGCATACCAAATATGTACCCTGAGACCAGAACAGCAGGGAAGAGGAGAAAAGGGATTTTGGGTAAAAACCACCTAAATCCTCTCTATTCTTTGCTAATTTTACCCTTGAGTATGTGTGTGTGTGTGTGTGTGTGTGTGTGTGTGTGTGTGTTTCTGTGTGTCCTTCAGGGGCCCTCCAGGCTAATTAGGGAGACAGCCACAGAACGATATCACTCAAGGTACCAGCTTTACAGCAGTTTTTTGAGCTTCCATCCACATAATAACTCTCAAATTTTAAAAGCACTTACTTCTTTCGCTGAGTAGCATGGACACAACCTGTGCTGTCAAGCACACATGCACACACACACACACACACACACACACACACACACACACACACACACACACACACAAACACAAGCCCATGCACATAAATGTTTGACCAGTCTCACTCCCCCGTGCTCTCAAGTCTAAGATGCAAACAAAAGTTGTCATGACAACTTTCTGGGAGATCCAGCCGTCTCACTCTCTGCCAGAAATGTAGGGCACTTAGGGGAGGAGGCGCTATAAGACAACGCCAAGACACTGTAACAGGAAAAGATTTGACCCGGGGATATAAACCTAAAGTAAAAGAGGCATGAATTGAAGTTTTCCCTCACAAAGTGATTCAAGCCAGCTGATGACAGTATCATGCTCTTTGGACGCTCTACAAAGTCAACATATACTTGTGATTTTACAAAGCCAGACCCCTAATACCTCCACCTGACCGCCCCCTCGTCCTACTACTCCTGCTTCCCCTCAGGCTATTCTGGTTTAAGTAAGAGGGTTTATGCGCAAGATGAGTACAGGGACAGGTAACAGAAACACAAACACGCACTTCAACAGTGAAGACAGTGAGGAAAGGAATTCACAGTGCAGGAGTCTGAAAAGGGTAAGGAAGAAAGGTAGAGGTGGGAATAAACTGGAGATGAGGCAGGCAGACAAATTGAGGCAAGATAATAAAGAAAACAGAAGCAAGGGAGAGATAAGAAGAGACAGTGTGAACACGTTTCAGACCTTTCCTTCATCTTCCCCCAGGATCTAGTCTGAGGTATTCTTGTGACAAACAGAGGGGTGAAAAAGAGCTATATGCCCCTCCACAGGCTCTGTCCTGCAGCCTGTCTGATTTGCCTTCACTGTGCTCTACAGTCGGGATTTATCCCTCCATAGCTTTGGCTCAATGTGACTGTGCTCCATTACTACACACTTGAATCCTCTGAGCCAGGGTAATGAAAAATGACCCAGCTCATCTGCAGGGAGAGCCCTTTGGCAAGTGTGTGTGGTCTGTGTGTGTATGTGAACGTGTGTGTATGTGTGTGCAATTCTTCTCATCCAAAGGGAATCCTGTCATTGTAAAGGTATTGAATGTCTTCCATTTGGCCATTTTACCTCGGGGAGAGCCAGAATATGAAGGAGAAGGTGGAAAGCTTTTGCTCAGGAAATAAAAAAAAAACAACCTGATCAATCATGTAGCGAAGTTACAGATGAGAACTGGGTTCATTTTTTTAGATTTAGTGGTTGAATTATTAGTTGAAAGCTTGCACACGTGCACACATCACATCTTTCTGACATTTTCTGACTGTTGAATTTATGCATGCATAATTTAGCCTTGTTGTGGAACTTGTAAGTAAACTTAATAAAATAATACTTAATCCATGAGAACCCACTTGGAGTCCTCCAGATTTCACATTTATCTCTTAATGATGACTGATATGACTTATTATAGACAGATAGGAACATGGGAAATCAGGGAAATCAAATGATGGAGCTCCACCTTGTTTGAACATGTGAGCAGTATATTTTCCACTCTCATTCAGCAGTAATGTGTGATATGTTTTTTTTTTTTTGTAGATAAACATACTCATCTCTAAATGTTAACGCAGATACAAAACTTTAAACCTCTGTTCGGTAAACACATGTGGACACACTGTTAGTGGATATAATATCCATACAAACAGAGGATCTGAGAGTCCCTGCGAGGGATTTCCTCAGATATTCACCAGATTCTCCTGGTAATCCTCTGGGATTACCATTCTATACTGAGGCCCTAACCTCTGAACTTAAAACATTATAAACCCTTATATCCTAATCACTAATGCCACAGTTAAACCTATCACTTCACTCAGTAAAAGAGGACCACCTCCAAAAACCTCATCATGTCCGTCTACTTATGGCTCTGGCCACAACTCAGACACACTTAGAGGATTTTGGAGAGATACCACCCGGATTTAAACAAGTGGACCTCTCAACCTTGGCCCAATGTAACACTGACCAGATATCGCAGATATCATGTTTGACATTTGAATAGTCTTCAACATGGCAACTGATATCTGGGAAAAAGCTCACATTTGGCAGTCATTTTGGATTATATCAAACACTATTGTTATATTATGATTGCATGTCATGAAACAATATGCCTACGTAGAAATATCACACTTTTTTTAAAACTCAATACTGTGCTTTAAATCACAGATTAGTCCTTCGGGATGACTGTATGGTGTGCGTTTGAGGATGTGAGTGTGCACGTGCCTGTAATTAATCAAGTGAGTGGCCATCCTATCAAGTAGTGTGCCATATTCTCACATTACCAGAGAAATTAGATTCTGGCATGGCTAAGAAGCTTATGGTGCACAGTGAGTAAGTGACATGGCACATGGGGGGTGGGGTGTCGTGCTTTAAATGTTTAACATGTAACAAGACTGCAAATCTTCAACAGACTTGTCAAACACATTTACAGCAACAAAATATGAATGACAGATAAAATTTTGATCATGATTTATGATTTATGGAGTGGCGAGAAAATTGTTTCCCATGGTTGAACTGCTGATGAATCTCCACAGGAAATGTTTCTTAAGTCCTGACACCAATGAGACTTACCCCCCACCCCCTTTCTCTTTCTCACACACACACACACACAGACACACACACACACGTACACACACACACACATGCACACACACACAGACACAGACACAGACACAGACACACACACACACACACACACACACACACACTCACTGACACACTGGGTATTTGATAAACCTGGGAATGGAGCAGTGGAAATGTTTTCCAGGCAAACTATGCAAATAAGACCTTATCCCCAGGGAGACACTGTAAACGGCTTCAACCACCAACAGAATCTACAGAGGGGCGTTTATGTGTGTGATTGTGTGTGGGCCTGCGCAGGGATATCAAACACAAACATGCCTCTGGCTAGTTGCAAACAAATTAGAAAATTACAAAAAAAAAAAAAAAAAAAGCAAGGCCCTGGAAAAATTTGAGACAATGTCCATTCTGGCCCTCTACTCCCCCCTCCCATCACCAAAGCTCTCTCTCGGTTCTGGGAAAAGATTTTCTCACATACAGATCCTGGCTTTGGCAATGAGAACAAAGATGGCTGCCAGACAGGGATAGCGATCAAAATTCTTCAGTAGGAAGTCACAAGTTCAACTTCAACCTCTATAATTCCTTGGCTGGAGGACAGGAAAAAATTAATAAGGCTGGGAATTAGCAAAGAAATGCAAATTTCCAATTCTGGATATTTGCCCGCCTGACATGAGTCTATTTTTTTGAAATCCGTTTCAGCGGACCATGAGAACAATTGGCTGATAAATTGAACATGAGAGTCAGAGAGACTTAACAAACTGAATTGAGTACAGTCATGTCTTGATCCAGGGGAGCTATTGGCAATCACAGTGGACTCTTCTTCCAACAAATCCACTTGCTTGAAAACACCGTGGTCTGACTGAGCGCCTACATTTTATCAGACCACAAACAAAAGACGTAACTGAACAGACATAAATGTACCATCTCCTAGACAGAGGTAGGATTGTGTGTCTTGGTTATTTTAGGGTTTTGCTGCTGTGTCTCTGCTTCATATCATGATGGGCTGGGACTCGTCAGAGAGAGAGGAATATGATCAGTGACAGAGCTATTCTCACAGGAAACAGGACCAGATGAGTTCAGTGGGAGTAAACCAGCTTGGCTTTCAATCCTAAATATGATGCAGTAGAGCCTACAAACAAACAGCAGTAAGTTCTAATGAATATGTATGATAGATATGACATAATGCCAGATATAAAATACGTATAAAACTTTTCAGTGGGATTGCGTTGCTAGGAAACAGCTTGGATCATAGTTTATTTGCAGACTGGGAGCACCAGCTTCCTGTCAGCTACTGTTATTAGCAAGCACTACAACAGGAAATAAACTGGGTCTATCTAGGATGTTTATCTTGTCAAGTCAGAAATTATCTAGAGGGATGTTGAACTTGCTGAGGATGAGTTTTGCTTAACAACATGTCACTTCACATTCTTAAGAACAAAATGATGGCTTGTAGAAACTCTTGTGATTTGCAGGACAACAGTGATTACAGATGAATACTAAATTCTTGCTACTCAGGGGAAGTCCAGCCACCTGTGTTTGCTATAGTCCTTACCCCTGCTTCTTCCCCATGCAGGATATCCTGCCTTTGGGACGGGGTGGGTAGTAAAAGGGGGGTTGGTGTGAGAAAAATGAGACGCAAAAAACAAAACAAATCGTACACAGCTGAAATCAATGCGAATGGAGAGCAACACGAGAAATGACAAACAATTACCCAGAGACACCGTCTAACACGGCACAGCAGAGCCCTGGCCTCACACGCCTCTCTGTACTAACCCTGTTTAAAGGGTCACACCACCAGAGGAAAATGTGTGACTGGAGGCTGTTGAGTCAATATTATTCAGCCTGATGTATGAAAGTGTGAACACACGGCTGCGTTCTCTCACGAGAGAAATAAGAGTACATGTGTGTGAGCAAACAACACTTCACAAATGTTGCAGTCTGCTGGTTAATGTAATGCCACAGCTAAATCAAACAGGCTGCCGCTCCATGCAACATGCAAAGCACCTTGAGAATAAAATTATCACCTTGACATATGTGTCACACTCTCGAGTGCATGAAAATATCTGGGCTAGTGTCCTGATTGAGTTTGTATGACTGCTGGTGATGGAGTTGAAAAGAGATTATAGTGAGAGGCTTTAATAAGAAAAGAAGAGGTAATTTAGGTAGGAAAAAAGCAAAAATAGAAAGTCAGAAAGGAAAAAGAGACATGAAGGAACCGGTTTGGATCAGTGGTGTGGAAATGTATTTTCATTTCAGGAGGAAAGAAGAAGGTGGGAAAGGAGTGGAAACAGGTTGATAAAACACGAAGACACAGTTGTTCTCACTCTCTCTCTCTCTCTCTCTCTCTCTCTCTCTCTCTCTATTGTGTGTGTGCCAGTTGTGTGAGGCTGGGTATCTCATTAACAGTAATAGAGGAAGCCGGGCAGGGAGGCAGTGCAGTGAGCCAGGGATATCCCCATCCTGCAGCCTGACACACTGACCCCTCCTTCCCTGCCTTTGCAACTCCCTCCACTATTAACTACTCCACCTTGGACCATACCACTTCATCAGGCCAGGGGGAGATATTGTTTGTAGCGCATCAAAGTCCTCGTCCAGAGGATGTTTGGTAAAGTGTAAAAAGACCTGTTTTGTTTTAGCGTGGCCTCTTTCAGACTATAGTGCGTCTCTAAACCAGGAGGGGGTGTTAAGGATGGGTTTGTCTTAGGGAGGTTTGGTAAATTATTTCAGTTTCCTCTGATTGTGTTACCTTCCCTCAGGATGCTTAAACTTAGGCGCCAGATGAAAACACATGAACACAAAAGTTAGAATAACAAACCACATTATTCCCCTCATGAGAATAAAAAGGGAATTAGAGCAAAGAGACAGGAAAACACATATGGTGAGTGTGTGCGTTTATGTTTACGTATACATTACATGTGTGCATGTCCATGTATTTATGTTACTCCACTGATCATTTTGTGCCCTGTTATCTAGCAACAGGCCTGGCGAGTCTCTCTCTGTGAGACTGTTGGGTTTGTCTTGGTGGTGCCAGCTGCATACAGGGCAGGTGACATGCTTGGGGAATACTAATGGCTCCATGAAAGCCCCGAGTACTGGTCCAGACATGGTGGAGTGAATACTGAGCGACCATTTTGCTGAATCACAGCTAGACAAACACAAGGCACAAAAGATGCAGTCGGTTTTAATAAAGCAATTAAAATAATTAAAACCAGTGAAACAGTTCTTTTAAAGCAAACTGACATATTTAGTGCATCAAAGGTTACCATGGAGTTGGATTAAATGTTTAAGACGATCGAGGCATGGTGAACAGACAGCCTATAAAACCGTGTGTGTGTGTGTGTGTGTGTGTGTGTGTGTGTTTTGTGTGCAAGCTTCCCCCCTTCACATATCCACAGAAACACTTACAAGATTACAAGACCCTAGCAACACAACTTCCTGTTCAGGCTTTGCATCCTGAACACAACAACAACAACAACAACAACAACAACAACAACAACAACAACAACAAAAGAGCTTTCTACACAGGGGCAGCAATGTAAAACAAAGCAGCTTTTTCAACACCAGAGATTAACTTGGTGGGACAACACTCTACATGCACGTGAGCAATGTGTTATAGAACTCTGTCGACTTATGTGTCCCATTTCAGCAGCAGCAGCACTGCCACAACATCTAACCCAGTTCTGTCCTCTATGCTTAATGAAACAAATTAGTCCTGAAGGACATACCTGGCCTGCAGCACTGTTCACTGCCTCTCTCTGTCCATCCTGATCCTTGACACGAGTGTGGCATCATTCATTTATAATAGTTTCCTGTACCGGATACCCTTCTCCACAGGTGGCACAGCATGCAGACAGACAATGCTTCCAAATCTCGACGAAAGTATCTTTTAACAGATATGTATTCATATGAATTTATTTAGGTTCAAATTAGCAATAAATGCCCTGTTCCTTGTGCCTATTTGGGTGCATGGATGTATGTGAGGTGCAGCCTACCTGGTAGAGTGGCCTTGAAACACACCTGTGTGTGTGTAATAAGTGCAGCGGTCCAGGAAGGTTCCTGGCATGCACACGAAGGCGTCGGAGGGCTGTGGAGGTGAGAGTCCACAGCAGACCCTGCCGAGTACAGACCACCTCGTCTAGACCCAACAAGACTGCCTCCATTACTGCACCGACTGACACTCTGTGATGAGAGACACACCACCAGAGGTATGTACAGCAGTACGAGTTGATATCAGTGGGATATCCACAGGTATCACATTTGCAAACTTTTATTTGAACAGGTAAGCGATTACAGGTAAAATCCACAGAGGCCCAGGTAATGAGAAGATATGATTAGCCTTTATTGTCCTCTTGATACCACTTAGCGCCAATACATAATAACTGGGTCATCTCTAGAGGTAAGCCACAATGAGACACGATAACCCTGCGGCTTCCTCCTCTCCTCTGTCCCTCTCTGTCCTCTCAGTCTCTCTGGGATTCAGCGGTCTGATGCCTCCTCAAGGTCAAACCCTGCTAGTCCTTCTGCCCTAGTCCCACACAGACAGTGGTCCCTGCTGACTCTTTCTCTCTTCTTCCTCCTCTCTCTTCCCTTCTCATTGAAGCAATGCACCCTCTGTTCGCTGGTCTCAGCGCCACAAACACAAACATTCCCTCTAAGGAAATGCAGCCGGTCTCTTGGTCTCCCTCACTGGTAGTTGTTTTTAAAGCGATATGCACTCTAATACCACAGCTCACACGAAGAGCAACCAGTCCTCTCTCTCTCTCTCTCTCTCTCTCTCACTGCCTCACTTTTCAAATAGAGAGGGGCAACAGGCTGCACACACCTGGTCAAGCTGGACACTATCCGTATGCTTCTCATTCTAAAGCTGGAAACACACCGAAACACACACACACGCACCACTCACATAAATACTTTACACAAGCACGCATTCATGCATACACAGACCAAAATAGTCACTGAACTGAAAAATGCTGACATTTGGTCTCTAAAGACATGAGCATGTTACTTTCTGACAGCACTGGGATTTTAGCCAGAATGATTTTAAAAAAGGAAACATTCTTCCTCTGAGCCAGTTTTCCCAGGCTGGAGTATCCTGACCTGACCTCTTCAAATTCTTCCAAAAATTAAAAGAATATGCAACCCATCTGTTATTCCAACCAACCAACGCCACACATTATCCTCCAACACAATGGGAAAAGAATATAAATATAAATGATTACGTCAAGCTTAATTGTTTATTTGAGACAAAAATCCACAATGAACCTTATTTTACATTTGATTACACACACCCATTTATAACAATGGCCACATGGAGGCAATACAACCCCCATATACAAGCTGTGCCAAGCCCACAGTGCCTGTGTATATCCTTGCCAGTCTGTGATAAACTCTGGCTGCCAACAGCCCTGCTGAAACAATACAGCTTTAATGATCAATGATCACTTTGTTATGTGTAATTTTAAGCACAGACACACACTTGTTCTACCTACAACAGACCGCCCCTTCTGGTTCTGAGGATTTCTTATATGTCAATCGTAACATTTAAAAACAAAAAAAAAAAAACTTAACTGCTTGATGGTTTTTTAGAGCCAAACTGATTCATTTTCTCCACTTTACTTCCATTTTCCTCAGAAAGCCTTGGTCAATAGGGAATTCAATAACTCTGTACTGTACAGTAATTCTCTGCCTTCCAGCTGAACCCGATCTGACTATGACTGGATTAAATGGCCTTTCCTAGCCCACTCTGATTCATGGAGGGGTTTATCGATGCGAGGGGTCAATCCTGTACTGCTGAGCTATGGTGTGTGTATATGGATACAAATTGCTGTATGATGCGCATAACATTTGTTTGTTACTGAACAGGAGTAAGTTACTGCCATATCATTAATCAACTACAACATATGGAAAGTAAAACAAAAAAGGTTTTCCACAGTGAGAAAAATAAATACTGTGTTATTATTATTATTTTTGCTTTCTCTTTCTCTCTCCATTTGTGTGCTACTTTCTTTTTCACTCTCCACTCAAACTAGCTTTTGCACAGATGGCTAATTGAAAGGATTACAGAAGGTTTCATTACAAAAAAATCCTAATCACTAATAATGCAGTACACTCTCATATCTTCTTAAATTTTCTTAATTTCACCGACCACATGCTCACAAATCGCTCATTCCACAGCACCAGTTTCCCATCCCTCTGTCTCCGGGCCTCATGTTGTACTCTCAGCGGTGTCTTGAGAAATCTATGAGGAATGTGTGAATTTTCCAAAATGAATCAGTTTGGCTGGAGCTGCGCACGAAGGGTGGAGGGGTTTCACCTCTCACCCACTGTAATTTACGATGGGTGTAAATATTTGTTGTGGTTGGGAGGGAGGTGGGAGGTTAGGTATGACAGTGCACTGTTCCCATGAGTCTATGTGTTTGCAATGTCCCGCTGAATCCTGGGAAAGGTCGTGCAAGCCCTGCGATGTAAACAGACATCACCAGAGCGTCAGCTGGCCGGCTATTAAGACAGAGAGGAGAAGACACTATTCAGGATTTTACAATCAGCGTTGTAATGGACAGATGGAATTGACAGCCCAACAGTGAGATAATCTGTGTGTTTTTTCATTCTTTCTCACGCACATTCATCCACATATTGACGATGACAAATAAAACTAAAATCTGTTCTGAGGTCATCCCAGTCTTGACACAGGCAGGAACTGGGAAAATCAGGAGTAAACGTTCATCTCTACTCCATCTCAAGGTCTCAGTGTGCTCTTCCACCCCTCTTACTTTCTCCTGCCTCCATCTCTCTCTGTCTGTCCCTCTTTCATCTCTCCCTCATATCTCTCAATCTTCTTTCTGCTCTCTGATCTTCACTCAGGCGTGTTATACTAGAGTGCAGGCAGTGTCAGAGAGCGAGAGGGAGGCAGAGCAGTGGAGGGAAATGGGTCACAGACACTATAAATTCACAAGAACATTCACAACTGAGACACTCTGGCACACAAATTCACTAAAACAGTTGTTTTTGTATAAGAGAGAAGAAAGTGCAATGGACACACATGTACTACTCATGTACTTCTTCTGTTCTTTTACTGCAATTTTAAAGTGACAATGAACCTGACATCTGCTTTTTTTTGTTTTTATGTTTGCAGGTTAACTTTTCTCACAGGCTCATTTTAAAGACATGCACACGCCACAGTCACTGTGTATCACTGTGACAGAGATTATGAGTGACATATGTGTATAGACCCTGTCTGAAATTCAATCCCGATCAGTCTAGTTGAATGTGATTGTATTAGAGGTGCAAGCAGGAAAATCAATAACATAACGCAATGTTGCTCGAGAGAGTGATGAAAGCAGGGAGCTTCGATATGTCTATATGTGTGTGTGTGTGTGTGTGTGTGAGAATGTATGTGCATGCCATGAGCTTCGGTTTCCCCGTTCATATGTGAACATGGAATAATTGCGCACGTGTGCAATGAACAAACCCCATGACGACACAAAACCTTTGAAGTGCTGGGACTTGTCAGTCTCTTAAGTATAAAAGTTGACCTAGTTCATATGTTCTATGCTGTAATATGCTATACACAAGCACAAAGGGATGTTCAAGAAGATATTCACACACACATATTCACATGTTCTCACACACACACACACACACACACACTCAAGCTAATCATTCTCTCCACTTTGCCTGGCAGATAAATATTAATGAGGATTACTATGTTACTGCAGTACACCCACGGGAAAACAAGAGGCTGCACCTCTCTCATTCTCTCTCTCTTTCTAACCCTTTCCCGCTCTGTCTCTTTGTCATTCACGCCCACACACAAACACACTCACGCCCACACACACACACAAACACACAAATGCACACACACACACACACACACACACACACACACACACACACACACATAGTCCTGCTGCATCAAACATCCTCAACAAAGTCTTTAACACATTTTCTTTCTTTTTCTCCCCAGCTTTCCTTTTTATTCTGTCATAGCAGGATTCACATACTGTTCAACACACACTCACACACACACACACACACACACAAGCACAAACTATGAATAAACCCCTTCATATGAATGAGTCACAGACAGTGCCTCCGTTCTCATTGGGTCGTGTTATCTCTGTCTAACAAAAGGCACTTTTGTGCTGGGATATTTCAAGAACATTTTGGGGTCTCTACATCCTGTTTTGGGGAGATGGAATTTAACAGACTCCTTCCCATCATCCCACACTCTTCTTTTTTCTTTCTCTCTCTCTCTCCCTCTCTCTCAAAAGGATTCCTTGCAGCCATTTCTGAGAATAGAGAAGCAGAGATAATGAAGAAATCACTCTGAGCTCTGCATGGAGGTGGCAGAGGATGTGAACACACACAAACACAAACACACAAACACACACACACACAGACACACACACACACACACACACACACACACACACACATATCCATCCATGCACTGTTGATGTTTTGGCAGAGGACAGAGGAGTCCACTCTCACTATAGCTACCCTGCTAGCAAACTGTCTCCACAGAGAAAACACATTATCAGCAGCTCAGTGCCTTCAGCCTTCACTCACAGTCAATAGACGATCATCTCCTCATTGTTTGATCATGCTCTGTACAGATTTACTTTGAACTCGTACACAGCTGTGTGTCTATAGGTCTGCGGGTTGATTTTGGACAAGGAATAAAAGATGGAAAAAAAAAAAATCAGAGCAGAGAGTGATGAAAGAGACGGGGTGGAGAGACGGGTGGGAGTCTCCCCTGTCTCGCCCTCCTCCCTTGCTCAAAAACATTCTTCCTTCTGAGCTGCCTTTGGGGAGAAAAGGGGGGTCCCCTTTCATGCTGAACAGGGTGTGGTGCAAGGGGGGCCTACAGGAGCCTTTAGCTCCAGTTATTCCCACCTCTCTCTTTCTTTCTTCCTTACTCTCCCCCTTTTCTTTGTCTCTTTAATTGGACTGACTGACCACAGCTCTCTCACCTACAGTCTTTAGGGCTGGTTGAGATCCCTGGGAATCAATACTGTAGCGAGGCAGGGCAGAGCTGTGGGGGAAAAATCTCAAACTGCCACTCTAAACTGCTATCTGGTAAAGAAAAAAAAAATAAACAAACTTATTTTGAATGCTGCTCCTTTGGTTTTCCACATCAACGTCACAGCTGCTTAAATGAATCCTGACTCTAATATCAAGACAATTAGATCAGCCTGATGAGAAACAAGCGGAGTATCAACATGACCCGCAGAATGCCGGAGTCCAGTGCTGACCTTCTCTGTGATTGGTGCAGACAAGATGTTTAAATGTAACAAGGATCGATTAGTATTCCTGCCTCACCACTTGTCTGGCTGCCTCTAGCTTTCAAGCCTATAGTGGTAAATTACAGTCATGCTATTGTCTGTTTGCATTCCTATCCTGCTCATGAATGTGTGTTTTGAGCATGTGTACACGTCTCTATATGTGTGTGTGTGTGTGTGAACTTTTCCCTCTCTGACAGTGATCCACCCCTCCCACCTTTAAACCCTCGCTCCCCTGCGGTGCCCCTGACAACAACATGTTTCCTTGGAGAGCAATTTAGCCGCCTAAAATCTGAGCTGTTTTCCGTCTGCGTAAACACACACATCTTGTCTTCCCTTTGTTTGTTTGTTGTTTTTGTTCTTAATTTCACAGAAAAGAGCTGAGCAGCTTAACACGATAGCAGGATGACAAAGGCGGAGGATAATCCTAATACAGCCTGCTCACAGAGGTAATCTAAACAGAAAACATCCCCAAAAAAGAAGCTGTTTTAAATTGTCAACACCAACTGTGCAATTTATCATCATAATATTACACTGTCAACAGTCAGTATAGTGTTTCTATCTATAAACCCTTCCACTATCTATAAACCACTTCTATCATTGCTGACACTTTTACTTTCTCAGAGCTAATCTTGTAATGAAAGTTATGCAAGATGCAGAGAAAGGGGGCATGAGCGGGAGAGGGGCATGGCAAGTCAACATATGAAGAAGCTTAGAAGGAGAAGATAAGGTTAAGATAAGAAGATGATTCATGGAGAGAGAAAAAGAGTAGAAATCAAGTTTGTCACCTCTTTTATTGTTCTGCAGTTAACAAGGCGTGTTTTACTCAGATGTGTCATAGCTGTTGGCCGTGAACAAAGATGGCTATGTTATCCCTGAAGATATTACTCAATTAACTGGGATGTGAAACCCACATCCATCAGAAACTGCACACACGTGAGACAATTCATCTGCATTAGTTTTGTGACAGGGCACAGATGCGTATAGATACAGATTTTGTCAATATTTTTTTTCTGTATGCATGTACTCTTCTATGCAGCTCACGCAGTTGCATAAGGCGGAGACTGGATGATAACGCAATGAGTTATCTAACGTGACATGTCAGAGCAGGACAAAGCTGCAGCTGTGTATATAGAAGTGAAAGTATTTCAGAGCCTCACTACAGACACGGGAAGGTAAAATCATAACTCAACAGACAGTCAGCATTCTTAGATCCTCAGGGGAAGAAACCAGTAGATCACTGAGCTTTGTTCACCTGCCATCACCAAGAGAAATAAGTCAGAAAGTCTGAGGATTTAAATTCTCTTTTTAAAACTGTGTTGTGTGCCTGTTTGGTTTAATAGATGATGATATTCTGAAAATCTCATGCATTCACTACCTTACACAGCAAGTGGGTGCACATCCATCTATTTTTCCAGCACAACAGAACAGTTATGTGAGTGAGTGTATGTAAATCATCACAACAAGTAATCCCAGTTCAGCCTGTCTACACACAGCTGGCTGCAAGAGGAATGGGAGGCAGAGAAAGGGGACGCAATCAGGAAAGAGGGAGGGAGGGAGAGAGAGGGAGAGAGGGACCTTCCTTTAGTCCTGCGTGACAAAATCTGCTTTTCTCTGTTAATTAAGGTGATTTGACTGTGTGTGTGTGTGTGTGTGTGTGTGTGTGTGTGTGTACCAGCCAATCAACCATTTACATTAACATGTACATTTAGTCATTTGGCAGATACTTTTATCCAAAGCGACTTACAAGTGAGGGACATCACTAAAGCCAGCAGCAATTGCTTCTCTAAAGGACAGTGATTACTTTGTTTCCTCCAATCATGCACTACTATGACAGCAAGCCAGATTCAGTTAGTGAGTGAGTGAGACATTCAACCTGAAGACTATGAAAAGTGAGACCTGAAAGGATCAGAACAAGACGCTCTCAAGTCTCTTACTTGAGAGGACTTACTCTTACAGTGCAGTGACTATAAAAGCTATCTTCTGCAAATCAATCAGCTTGTGCTTTATGTATTTACGGAGATGTGAGGGTTATAGCAGTTATTTTTTTGGAGGGGTCGGAATATGCATGTCTAAGCTTATTAAAGTGAAAGCCGTTTCATCCAACATACAGTAGCCACCCTGTGTAATTTATGATAGCATGTGTGAAGTATGTGCACGCCTGTGTGTATTACTGTATCCTCTGAGCACGCGTTCAATCAAAGAGAGAACTACAAAGCGACCGGCGATTCTCAGAAGAGCTCATGGCATTTAGAAGTCACATTTCCTCAAAGGGGTGTGTTAATGAAACTGAAGTCACATTACATCAAGTGGGAACACTGAGATTTCAAAAGCGAGATCAAATTCAAGTCAGTGCGATCCTATGAGCACCACATGATTTTTTTGGGAAAGCAGTTTGGAAGCCTGGCTCACTCATCACCTGAACACACACCTTACTTAAGTTTGATTCACTTGATGCCAGTGTTTTTACAGCATGAAAGAGCACTGACACACATCACAGAGAAAATGCATGGGGGACTCTCACACACACATACACTCACAGCTGCAAACTTATGTGCTGCTTTCAGTTTGCAGTTTTCTCGTGGTGTGAACAACTTTACTGAAGAGCAAAAGAGGTGAATCATCTGGCAGGTTACAACCTGTCTTTACAACAACATAAAGGTTAACTTTACAACATGCATTCCACATCTAAGCTTAGCTGGAAACTATTATCTTCAGTCGTCAGCCCACACCCACCAGATTTACACAAACACACAAACACTGAGGTTTCTGATGCACCGACAGACAAAGTGAATTTTCACTGTATAAAAAGCCCAGCACTTTAAATCAAGCTGAAGGCAATGCGCAGCTTTACTTGATAAAAGGAAGCTTACTCATGTCTCTAGTCAGTTCAATTGCATTGACAGTGACAGGCAAACAAGCTGCACTCAAACACAGCTCTCCCACAGTGAGACTTCCCTGTAACCTTGAAAACTGGGGACGGCAGTGGCATACATTAGCAGAGACAGACAGAATGAGTTGTGGAAAGACTGACAGGCTCAGACTGTCAGGAAGAGAAACACAGTGAAGCATTGTCCACTGTAGAGATTAAAAGCTTTGCTCTTGACTTGCCTTCCACCAACTCAAATCTAATACCGTTCCCTGGATTAGCCAACCTTTTTAAATCCCACTTACACACACAACAGCATGGCAAGACACGGTCACAGAGAGAGGGAGAGACAAAGTCAGAGAAGGAGAGAGAAAGTGAAAATGAGGAATTCAGGGAAGCTTGTGCCTTACCCTCTCTCCACTGTTCCTCCGTAGAGTCCCCACCGGCAGCTTAAGCATTAGCCGGCGGGTTCTCCCCGGTGTCACTGCACCTTGGACCACCATCGTACGCTCCAGAGTGTGTGTGTCCGTGGGTGTGTGAGCATGGGTGCAAGTGTGTGAGGTGGGTGTCCTCGCCGTCCCGTCCAGCCTGGCAGCCGGGGTTCACGCGAGCTTGCGCGTGGGTGTGTATCAGGAAAGAAGCTTGTGTGATGTGAGTGTGTGTTGGTGGGTGGTTGTAGCAGCCCCACACCGGTCCTATGTGCCTCTCTCTGCCTCTATTTCCCTCTGTGTTAAAACACTGCCCATGCTGCTCCGCTCAGCTATGCTCCACTCCGCCGCTCTGGAGGTGAATGAGTGTGTGAGAGGGAGAGGGAGCGCGCTTTGTCTCTCCTCTCTCTTCTCCAGCTCTCTGGCAGCTCCCCCTCCTTGCCTCTCACACTCACTTCCTTCAGTTGGGGGCTTAACCAGGTCACTGGATTAATGTGATGTTACGGCTGTTATTAGCATACGCACTCGAGTCACGTGATCCAATAATAATTGTGTCTGAGAATATATACCCCCAGCACACACACACACACACACACACACACACACACACACACACACACACACACACACACACACACACAGCCCTTACAGGGGATCACGTGGGGAACCTCAAAAGGAATATGGGATGTTTTGCCATCTGGTAGGGAGATTATCTTTGAAATCCCACATCCAGCTTTCTCTCCCTGCACTGTCTGGACTAGGACACAAAGGGAGTTTACACACACACACACAAACACATACAGACACACACACGCATGCATCCTTGCAGTTAAGCATGCACAATTCTAATGCATACAGATATTGATCATCCTATCACTTGATTCATTGTCTGCACACAAAAAAGTGCAGAAATTTACCAGATATTTTTTTTCCCACACAAAGTTTTGAGAGTAGTGGATTCGTAGCTGCGAGGTTCCAGCTCTTGCAAAGATCTTTCATCATGGCTGCAGCCACAGAGCTGAGTCAGTCCTCTGTATCCACCACGGTGGTCTTTACATGTCCATTAAAGCTATTGGACTCATGAGTTACAGCTGCACCTAGTGACTTACTGTCATATTCTCATCATCACTCACTGCTGAGCTCTGTTTGCCACTGCACATCAATACTGAACTGTCAGCTGATTAACTAAAGTGGATCAACACACATATGCAGGCATATACAGATGTCCGGAATGCACACATGTACAGCAGGTTCATATATATCAGCAGCAAGCAGATTGGTAGTTTAGGTAGTTGTTGTAAGCCAGTAGCTGTGGATTATAACAAGTAAGATTTAGATTGGTTATAACAGCTATGAGGTGGCTGGATGCTGGGTCACAGGATATAAAATCAGATTAAAGCCACCAGTCAAAATGAGCAACCCAAACACTCCTTTTCCATCCCCTATATATAAATGAGGACCCCTGATGGCTTTAGTGACATGATAGTGTATATGTCACGCTTACACAGACACACACTTACACACACGAAAATGACACACATTGTGCCAAAACCGAGCGAAAGGCATACAGGAGAGAATCATCTGCAGTGGTAATCCCCAGTAAGCATTATTTATTCAATACCCTGGCCCACATCTGTGTGTGATTGGCTGTGCCCTACATGAAAAATATCAGAGGGCTATTTATAAACTTTGTCTTCAGACTTACAGGTCTTACAGAAGACATACTGGAAGAAAAGAGGAAGAAAAGAAAAGGGTAACCAACAGATGCAATTCAATTCAATTTCTCTCTATTTGGTCTGTATGTGTGTGCGTGTGTGTGTTTGATGTTAATTCAAATTGTGAAGACAGAGATTAACTGCCACTGCTGATTTGGGATACAAAACTCAGCTGCTTTTATAGTGATTTTGTATGACACCTTGACAGGGAGATGACAATACCCTCCTAATTGAACAGTTTAAGTATGGTTTGTGTTTGTTTGTTTTCTTCCGCAGCTCAGTTTTTTTCCTTTAAACATTTTTTTAAAATTCCACTGCTTCAAATCCTGTGAGGTGATAAGCCCTCGTCTTGACAGAAGAAAAAAATTAAAGAAAATACCAACATGTTACTATTCTTGATGCCCGAGGCTAGATGCATGATGACCCATTTCAGTCAACAAGCGCACAGAAATAAAGGCAAATGGGATTCACACTTGGTAATAAAAAAATAAGTGAAATACAAAACTGCATACATAATAATATATGAGGCAAAAAAAAAGGAAAAAAAAGCTGTAAGATTTAGACATGCCTCACTGTACTGGATCAGTTCACAGCAGTTGTCCTCAGAATGAACTAACAGCTATTAATACATTAAAAAAAAAAATGCAGATAATCAGAGAGAGTGAAAGAAAAGAAGAAAAGAGAGAGATGATCACTACCTGGTCATGAAAGATGCTTATGGGGGAGGTGCAAACAAAGCATCTGGATTGTCTGGGTTTTATTTTTACACTGTGTGTATGTCTGCCTCGTCTGTGTTTGTAGTTGTAATAATAAGAAGCAGTGGTTCTCAATTGTAGAATCCCGGCATTGTTACGCATTAATTTACCCTGATAACCCAGCCAGTTGCCCACGGCCGTCTGACTCATCCCTATGGTCCTGCTACTGCTCCTCACTGTGTTTGTGTGTATGTGTGTGTGATTGTGTGTGTGTCTGTGGGTGGGTATGTTTATGGAAATGCCCTCTAGCTGGACTCTCGCCCCATCCCAGGCAGCAAGGGAGGGGGTTGAATGTTTATGTTTCTAGACTCCACAAATTACAAAGGGTTGAGTTACAGCACTATTGCACAGACAACACAGATAAACAGTTACATTGCCTAAACAATACCACCATGATAGCGTAATTCAATTCACTGCTCATGGTGTGCTTCTGTCTGTGCTTCTGAGTGTATGCCAGTGTTGTCTTTCTCTATCTCCTGAGAATGAGATGAGCAGAAAGCAGGGTCTCCCACCCTTCATCAGGCCAGAACTAATCATAATGACTTCTCCACAGGGGAGCATCCACTTCAATTATCATCCCCTCAGCAGTGTCTGTGTAAGAAAGCCTGGGAAACACTTTTACATGCTCAGAAAGGTAACACATAGCCCATGAGATTTTGAGGAAATGGGGACATTTGTGTGACTCATTGTGAAAACTGGGGCATATTTGTGTTTTGGAGAGATTTGGTGGAACACCGGGACAGATCGTCCTAGTCAAACCGTGTCGCTCCGTACAACATCTGGTCAAACCTGCTGGGAGGTGACTGTGTGTGTGTGTGTGTGTGTGTGTGTGTGTGGGTGTGTGCACATACTTTATATTTGCATGTGTGTCTTTCAGTATGATTAACATTTCAGCCATTGGCTCCAAAGGAATGTAGACAGATGGAAAAATGGTGAATGTGTTCTGGTTATAACCTTGATGAGGTGCATAGACATTGCCTTGAAAAAAAAAAAAAAAGTGTGTAGAGACTCATGCACTGCTATTATACAGTCATCGATGCCTTAATGGAATTAGAATATATCATTCCAATGGGCCAATCAGTAGTCTATTATGAGAGTAGTAGCAGACTTGAATGGGCCGCTAGACGTGCAATTTGCCCCGGTGAATAGCATTCAAGGCTTCTGAATTATTCACCCAAGTATACTGGGAAACCAGTGTGTGTGCTGGACCAGTTGATATCAGAATTTGGACCATGCATACGATGGAAATTGAAGGTTGAATGATAATAGCTTATTAGTTTGGAGATGTACACATAAAAATTGGATCAAGTTTATGATAATTGCCTTTTCTCTATTTATTTGGGTGATTCTGCAGTCAGAGAGAAGACTAATGAGGCAAGAAACTGAGAAACACTTTTGATTGCTTAATCTGACTAAATTATTCAAATTTGATTCATACTATGGAGAGAATTAATGTTTTTTTTCCCAGAACTTTGTATAATGTATTTTTTAATTGTATAATTTTCTTTTTGCCAACAACACTTGATGTCATTCTACTTTAAAGTAATGTCTGCTAGAGATGCCACAATACCAGAAATTTGGTAGTCAGTACCAATAGCAACAAATTTCCTGATTCTCGATACCACAGCAGAAAATAGAAAATAACAGATGATGCTGCACAGTTTGCTAACACACGCACTTGTCGGCACGCACGCACGCACGCACCTCCATATAGTCAGGTGCAAGCTAAAATTGACTAACATGGTGACAGACCAATAGTATGAAAATATTCATTTAAAAAGTCAGCGTTATATTTTGACAGACTGAACAGTAACTACTGTAGCCTGCTAATGTTGTGAGCACCCAGCTAACGTTATGAGCCGTCACTATGTTAGCCTAAACAAGCTAACATTAACCTTTGTAAACGCTGTGTTTGGAGCTTTGCTACATGTCAGCTGTCCTAATTCACACGGAATAACGAAAACATTTCAGGACAAGACATGAACATGTTTACGACATGTTAATATAAAGCTGAAACTCACTCACCCTGAACTCTCTGTACAGGTCTGGACGCCTGTCTTGGAGCTACTTAGGTTGGTCTGAGGTGTTTCCTCCTGTGGCACCGTGCGCATACAAGTGTTTGTTTGTCTATATCTTGTCCATTGTCTTGCGGTGTGTCCCCCCTTACGTCATGTTGAACCTGTTGCTGCACCCGCACTTGCTGCTGCTATTCATGTTGTTGTTGTTGTTATTGTTTACTGTGCCGGCCTTCTTCTTCTTCTCTTATACTTTGTTATCAGACTAGGTATCTTGTAGGGTTACTGCCCTCAGCAGAATTACATCTGCAGTACCAACAACGTCTATGGTACCTTCAGTACCTACACCACTGTAAAAAAAAAAACAAACAAAAAAAAAAACAAGTGCCTTCACATGTTCTGAATATTAGCATTGACTTGGTACCGAAGTATCAGTTCTGGTGACATCCCTGTTGTCTGTGTAGCCAAACCCTGATATATCGTATTCCTTTGCACTGAGTGACATGTCCCACATACAGTACACTGTCCTTCTGCTGTGAGTCAGATCCTGACTAACTAACACAAGAAACATAGGCCTATATTCATCCTCAACGGAAAATAGCTCCAAACAAATGCACTATTTAGGCTACTTCTGTTTGAGTAATGTTTGGTGACAACTATAGTGTCTAGCTTTTTTAGGAGCGGTGGACTTGTAGGTGCTCGTCTGTTCATTGGATTTGTTCACTATAAGAAAATATAGCATAACATCAGCCTGATTTTAAGGTTGCAGATAAAAGGCCTTTGAAATCTCTCCACATTTACTCCTTGGTCCTGAGAGAACTTGACACTGACTCCAGCCTCATACAAATCAATATTACTATCAGATTAATGTGGATGGGATCACAACTGTTGGGTGGAGAGAGAGGCAGAGCAAGGGACAGAGAGGGATAGAGGGGGAGAGGAGAGGGAGGAGAGGGAGGAGGTCAGCTTACTATAATTGAACAGTTTTGTCACTGGGTAGAGGACACACCCATTACATAACAGAACAGTCGCACATAATACAACCAGTCAATAGCCTCTGTCTGAATCAACACATCTACGGTCGCAGAGTCAAAAGAGAATAGTATGCTGGAGAATAGACATACACAATGTCGTGAGACAATTGTGGAGAGAGTACAAGTTCTTGGTATCAGTGCGTCATAGTGTTTGGGCTCCTGGCAGAGTGAATGCTGGCAGACACCGCAGGCCCTTTGTGGCAGACCAGCTCTCCCAAAGATATGAACTAGTGCATTATGGGTGCTGGAAGGAGAGGAGACAGCACTGAAAAGACTGTCTCCTAAAAAGAGCAATGCAGTACAGCTGTGAAGGAAACAATCCCATCCAGCTGAGGTCTTCCGTCAGAGGAGGCACAGGGGGGTGGAGGAAGAAGACATGTTTAGCTCTGCCTCCAGGCCTGGATCGTAGGAGGGATGAGGATGTTGGGGGAGAGGACTTGGGGGGGAGGGGAGACATTCGTAGGGTGCATGAGGAGGAGATTCAATTAAACTACACAAGGACCGAATGCATTTTTAATCACGCCGCTTCATTTCCTGACGTGACTGTCAGCCTTTGTGCAAGACTGTGCGGCATCCTCTGAAAGAGGAGCTGCCATCTCTCTCTCTCCCTCTCTCTCTCTCTCTCTCTCTTTCCTCCCCTCATAGCTCACACAGCTCAGTGGACCAGCAACACAATACACAGCAGCTTTGGCAGGAGCTGATATGACACTCTGAACGGACATTTTTAAGCAGCTAAAAAAAAAAATCCAATCACAAGTTTCAGATCATGTCACTGTCTTATTCATGTTGAAGGGTAGTGTCATTGTGTATTTGGTGGTGTATGTGTATGTGTTAGTATGCACATGTGAATGAGACCTCTGGGGCACAAATGTCATGGAAATCAAGCTATACACAAACATTAATGACTGGTATTTTGCCTCTAAAATGAATAGACATGATTTATCTTCTAAAAAGCAGTGGATGAGCTGATTCTAATGCTGTTGATGGGCTTTCTTACTAGATTCCTAAATTTGAAGCTGGTAGGCATGATTTTGTAACCATGTTGTGTGCAGTCATGTGCTTTAACTCTATGACAGCCGGCTTGAAAGCAGGAGAATTAAAAGTGTTGACCTGAAAAAGCTACCGTCTACAGATGACTCCACTTCGACTCGAGCTTCCTGCGAGCCATCAAGGCAACAAAATAGTGACCTCCTTTCTTGTAGTGAAAGAGGTTGTATAGGGAAGTTCATAGCCTCAGATCCTCTCGGCTTTTCTGAATCATTCATATGCGCTGCTGTGCTAATGAAAATAGCTGTGCACCTTTGAATATAGCTGTGCACTCAGCTGCTGCTCCAAGCCAGTGAGCGACATAGTTATGGCTCTGGAAGTCCTTTTCTACTAGAAGCTGAAGAAGCGATGTCATTATTATAATATTCCTTTAACGACCTCGGTCTCTGTGCCCAGCTGAGTTAATTCATACAGAAACACAGCTGACAACCAGTTAGATTCACAGAACACAGAAGTTCAGAGTATAGAGTGTATTATTGCTGTTTTTTGCTTTGGTACACCCTGAAAAAAATTTCAGTAGTAGAAGATGCCTGGTCCATGACACGTCTACTGTTGGTAAGCCTTCCCATAAAACTATTCAATCCACCCTTTCAATAGACCTCTTCTTAGCTCATGTCTGCGTGTGTGTGTGTGTGTTTGCGTGTGTGTATGTGTGTGTGTGTGTGTGTGTGTGTGTGTGTGCATGTAGAAGTACACATGCACCGCACCATATGCACATTCGGTAAGCAACCAAGCTGGAAAGGGTGCAGGCGATTTGAATATTTCTCATTTACGTATGCAAAGTGGCCAGATAACCCTCTGTTTTCCAGCCTCTTCCAGCAATTAGAGAACTAATAAATAAATAAATAAATAAATAAATAAGCAGTCTAATTAGGATGCTGAGAGGAAATGCAGAGGAAGGAAGCCTTTTCTTGACTCCCATTTTTCCATCCCACATGCAGTGCATGAATAATCCAAATCCTGTTGTGGCCATAAACACTAATCTTTATTGCTTCAGTGATAAATCATCTATTGGATATATGAAAATGACCAAATCTCCAAAATAGGTTGATGGATTCAGGCATCAAATCCCTGCATATATCAGTGACACTGATGCCCCACAGCAGTGGAATGAGTGCTGATAGTGTTCACTGGAAACACAGTCTATCTCAGGAAAGGACAGATTACTGTCCCCCCCCCCAACAGATGCCTGTGCCTGTAAACAATGTTAAAGGGAAACAGCAGCTTAACGACCAAACTCATTACAGCAGACGGCAGATCAAAGCAACCAGGGATTCTGACGTCGTATTTAAGATGTGTGTTTGTCTGTATGGAGGTAGACTGCATGTGCCCGCATATGAGTATGTTTTTGTATCGAAACGTGTGTGAGTGCTCGCTTGTGTACACCGTGTGTGTGTGTGTGTGTGTGTGTGTGTGTGTGTGTGTGTGTGTGTGAGGGATGCAGTGTAGAGCAGTTTTTCATTCCCACAGCCTGAGTGCTTTGTAAACCACAGGGGCCTGAGTAATCTACCTCTAACCAAGCGTCACGGGCAATAGAAACCCGACTATCACATCCATCAGACTTTCCTTCTCGTCTCATTCCTCTTTCATCCCTCATTTCCTCATTCTCAATCCTCACTTCCTTTACTTGGGAGATTTCATTCACTCCTAATCAAAAGATTTATGCCTATCCACAGATAAATATGAACACTGCAGACCACAGAAAGCATAACTAACCCCAGTATCAAGATTTAATACTTTGGAGTTGGTTGGATGAAAGCTCCTCACATGTTGAGTTAACATTCCTAAAGTCTTTACTCAGTGGGTTAACCCTGTGTTGAGTCATGCTTAGACCATGTGGTCCAGGTTAGATTCTTGGTCAGCCAGTTTATTCCCTAAATCTCTCTCTGCATAGAGTTTGATGTTTAATCAGCACGTATTTTTCTCTTTTTTTCTCTGCCAATTACTGAGAGAGCATCTGGAAAGAGACATGAACATATGTTGGCCCCTGGTCTCCAACTGCAATTATGCAAGAGGTCAAAGCACAGAGAGGAATGGTGACGAAAGACTCAGATGCTTCGGTTAAATGCCGGATAAGAAAAATACTGTCATTGAAAATGAAACTGAACAAAAGAAAGAGTGAGCAAACTTACAAAAACATCCATAAGCATGTGTTCCAGGGTCACCTCTAAGTCCTCGAGTCGAGCTGCAAGAGTCATCGTTCAGCTGATCCAAAAAAAAAAAAACGCCACCAAGTAAGAATTTAGATTTAGGTTTTTCGACAAAAGCCTTAATCAAGACCCAAACTCTGATTTTCCAGCAAGTTTCTCCTCCTCTCTCTTATTATATGTTATTATGGGATATTGACAGATGACTTAATGGAAGACATTAAGCCATGTCAGCCTTATAATATCCCAATTCTTCAAAGAACCATGCCATAACAGCTTCTAAAAGTCCATCCTAATTTGTCCACACTCTCCTTTCATTCTCCATCCAGGGTGGCTTTCCCAAACAACCAGTTGTAGTCCAAGTCTGATAAATAAACACGTCTATCGCCACTAAACTTGGCTCCGAAAACCGTCTGGAGTCCAGTCACTGTGCTCCAACTCTTTCCAAAAGGGTGTGAGGGTCCCCCTCAAAGTGCCCTCTATCGCTCCTTTGTGGACCTGTGGTTACTGATAAAGATTTGTGAGACTAGAGTCTTGAAGTCCCCTGCTCAGATCTGATTTATGATCCATGTAAGATGAAGACGCTGACAACTCCCTGGCAGAGGGTGGGTCTCACTGCTACTGTTAGGATGCATGGAAGAGGAGAGGAGGAGGAGGAGGAGGAGGAGGAGGCATAAGGCTTGATGGGAAGTCATGTGTCTGTTTCAATTTTTTTTAATATCTTTCTATCTCATATTCACTAAGTTGTTTGAACAGGATATCTCCTCCCTATTTCCCTCCGCTTTCTCCCTCTTTTTCGTCTGTGCCCTTTCAGGTCTCTGTCCACAGTGGACGTCTTTGTGTGGAGGGAGAGCCTGGGGCAGCTGATGCCCAATTCTGGATTCTCTTGGCTGGGGTCATCCTCTCTCGCACTGGGCCTCTCATCAATGGGCCATTGTAGGGGCCTCATTAAGGACTGGCCCTGGATGCTGAGGCTCCCATAGACACACAACAAGAAATCAACAGCGATATGGCCTGGATCTATGACTTGAAGCTTATGTAACAGTAGCGGGGAGGGTGGGTGGGGGTTGTAGAGGACAGGGCACGTGGGGTAGAGGGCTGATTGGGAAGGAGAGGGCTGGGAGGGAGGATAAGGGGACAGTGATTCAGTGAGGGAGGAAGGAAAGCAGAAGAAAAGAAGGGAAGCAGGGGGACGAAGGATGTTGGTGGGATCATCCATGGAGAGGGGTTGTTTTTGTTTTTCTGGCAAGTGCTGGTGGAATGCCCACCACCACCACCACCACCCCACAACCCCCATTCTCTCTCAGTTAACCAGACTTAGAGAAAGAAAGAAACAGAGATTGAGTCAGACAGAGGGGTATGAGAGGAAGTGAGTTTAACTGGGGCTGTACCACTAAACAGGATATGACTGTATGTAGTAACAACCTGTAAGGAGGGAGACTGTGTTTGCGTGCACCACAGACCTTATTTAAAGATGGATGTAGCCTCCGCGATGTCATCCACAGGTTTCTGAAGAGTGATTTTGAAGCTCAGAGTGAGCTGCTCCATCCGTCGCCATCTTGGCAGTGCCTGACTCCCGGCTAATCGAAAAATGGGCAAAGAGGTGGGGCGTTTGTAGCCGAGACTTCAGGGCATGTTGGTTTGTTGCAAGCATACGCTCGCCCACCTGTCACTCAAAGTGGCCACGCCCTCAATTATGCATAACATTAAGCGTTAATAATTTACATGGTTGAGTTATATAAAGATTCACCACCCTGTGCAATTCCTTTTTTTCCCCATGAAAAACACAGTCATCGATTAATTTAGTGAGACATTTGTGACATAAGAATACATTGTTCTTCATGAGCTAAAGTACGTTGATGCACCATCTAACCTGATGGTCATATCTCTTAATTTCTCTTCAAATCAAACACCTTCACTCTTTTGGTTCCACATCTCACATTTAACCTTTTTCTCTCTTCTTGCTGCAGTTCTCTTGCTCAGCCTCGTTGTGTCTCAGAGATGTCCCTCTCAATCTTATCTCTCTATCCTGTCCTCCTCCTGCCCTCTTTCTAAGCCACACAGACCCAGAGTGCCAATGACCTTTGCCCTTTGACCTCTCTTGGGCGCGAGGTCGACAAGAACAGCCACTCATCAGTCCTCGCATCAACTCTGCGGTCAGGAGCAGTGGGGTGTGACCAAGTCTATTGAACAGATTTTGTGCGCACAGACACACACAGACACACAGACACACACACACACACACACACACACACACACACACACGCACACACACACACACACACACACACTATAATACACACCACTGGGTGTTAAAAACAAAGTGCACTGATCCATCAGTCCTTTGTTGCCCTCAGGAGGCTTTCCTGTCTTCCTGAAGTCACTTCTAACGCTGTGAATATGTAACACCGCACCATTAATAACGCAGAAATATCCCTCTAATTCTCATCTGCATGCCGCTCATGCATCATAAATACCCTCCAGCATGGTGAAGATGGACAGTATATGGCCACTAAGACTTGTGAAGCAGGTGGCATGCGGAGTCTGAATGCAGTGAAGAGTGTAGAGATCGGCAGGTAACCAATCTAGACCCGCATTTGCCTTAAGTGAAGAGCTTAACCACCAACAGAGGGGCGACACGGGACAGCATGTCCCAGTGTGACGGCTGGGGTTAAAACCCAGATTTCTGTGTGTAATCCAGGATGTGTGTGTGATGCTTTATGTAGGAATGAATCATTACCACAGTGTTTACAACCGCCATCTCAGAGAGAGTTAAATATCACCTCATCGCTTTGCATAATACACAGAAGCAAAAAACACATTATGTTCCATCAAGGCACATTCACATGTACTTGCAAATGCATATTACTGCAGAAGAGGGAGTTTCGACTGCCAGGCTACTGTTCTGTACATGATTTATTTAAATATAAAGGTGGAATTTACAAGGATCCCTGCTTAGTCATTATTCACACTGCCTCATGAACATTATCATGCACACATAAATAAACAATAACCATCGCATGGATTTATACATACATATAAAATGAAAATGTACAATTCAACAATTGATTTATACAAATGATTTACATTAAAACTACCAAACTGCAGGCTTGCTATATCAACCAGGGTTAGCTAAAAAAAAAATCAATTTCACTACATTTGGTACCTTAAGATGAAACAGGCTGAAGCAGTCTGATGTGTTTTTCCATCGTTCTCTGCCACCAGATCCCACATGGAAGTTGTCTGTTCCGGTAATCCAGTAAGCAGAGAGAACACTAGAGTGGTGGCAACTGCAGCAGCTCAGACTGTACATTACAAAACCGGCCTTAATGAGCCTCTTTGATTTGGATTCATTGTAAAAGAGAAAAACTCTTGACGACAGTTTTGCTCTTTATATCTAATTTTGAGCGAGAGTACGGAGCGTGCGTCTGTGTGAGCCTGATTGATTGTGATGTCCACCTGGCATGGAAAATAGGGATATGTGCTAATCAAACTCTGGGCAAGCTTCCAAATGGTTTGCACATACACACACACACACACACACACACACACACACACACACACACACACACACACACACACACACACTCACACACTCAAAAATAGTTCTATTCTAGACATGTTGATAAAGCCTCTTAAGCACCTGTTTGCAGCTAACTGTCTAAAGGGTTTACTGCCAGTCTTATACACTAGCAAGAAGGTGTTAAAGTCTGCAGAGAATGCAACACAATGCACCTCATCTGCTCAAATATCTGCAAAATGATCTCAAATGGTTTTATTGATTCACAATATGTTGCAATGTAAGTTATTATCCTTTTGTTGCATTTTTCTATGCCTCCCACAATGTCTGAAAACAGTATTAAGACCATACAGTATGGTCATAATAATGTAGGTCTGTTGCTGTCTTTCATTATTTTTTATATTTTTGCTGACAGTTGCTCTGTCTTTTACTGTTTTTTTCCCCTCTCCATTCATGTGTCTCTTTTTGTCAGCCTCGAGTGATGAAGGACAGCAGAGTGCAGATGAGAGGGATTCTGCTAAGTCATTCTCTGCAGCACTGTTGGTAATCTGAATTCTGCTGTGTCACTCCGCACCCCAAATCTGTCATTACACATTACTGTGAACGCCTCTCCCTTGTTTGTGTGTCTCTCTGGATGCTGGTGTGTGTGTGTGTGTGTGTGTGTGCATAAAAGTGTATGGGGTTTCCAGAAAGAGACGCAGGTGCACTCCACTATCTTATGTCATTCTTGCTGCAGTGAAAGTCACCTTGGATTTTACAGTTAGATCCATTCATACTCACAACTAGCCAGAGAAAACGTTCTTTGAAATATTTGACTGTGTAGAGGAATCAAAAGGTGTTCATAAAACAAATGCACACACCTTTTCTAACTTGGTCGGAACCGTTACTTCTGTCTTCCCTGTCCTACATACAAACCTCTCACCACACAGTGAGTGTGTGTCTGAGAGGCACTGAGCAGACAGAATGCGACAGAGGCATATTTAAGAGGCTGGTTGTATGAAGGCACTGGATTGAGTCACGCTCCAGCATTTTCTGCCCCAGTAAACTTAGCCCACTTTACCCAGTGCTGAGGAGGCTTCCCAGCCTCTGCCATGCACAGAAATAGACACAGAGAGACGCACACGTACCCAGCAACACTGTTAAGTGGGTAAGAAAACATTGTTTCCCTAACACTGATTTAACAATTAACACTCTAGTAAGCAGGCATTCCTGTCTGCCTGCAAGGCTGCACAATTTTTATGAATTACTCTAGCGTGCAAACAGCACACTCAGATCAACTTAGGATCAAGACATGCACGTGAGTCCACAACCCCAAAGTCCAGATACGATTAGGAATCTGATTTGTAGCAGCGTGAGCGTTAAATGTTTGATGATACGGCTACATATTTAATTTTAACAGGCCGGATCATGAGGGGAAATGGGTTATACATGATCGTACTCCCAGGGGAAAACACAGGGATACTGGGAAAAGGGGGAAACATGCGCTAACACACTTTAATGTGTGTGTGTGTGTGTCTTTGTGTGTATGCATGTTTGTTTTAATATGTGGACAGAGAATTTGAAATGGATCACTGTCCTATGTATACATATGAACGGTTATTTGATTTAGGAAATACATCACCCACAAAATATGCCATAAAATAACATATGTGGCTGCAACCTCTGATTATTTCTCTCAATAAGTGGATTGATTATTTATTCTGTAACATATCAGAAAATAGTTCAAATTCCCATTACAATTACAGATATTCAATTTACAGTGATGCTTGAAAAATCTTTTCGTTATTTGTCATTGTGCCGGCTGCTGTTCTGACTCAAGCTAACAACTGAAGACCTATGACCCAAGTTTTCTTGTATTCCTCACACCCTAGCCAAACCGTTTTCATGCCTCAGACCCATTTGTCTACATGCAGGATGCAGCTGTGCCTATAACCCTTGTAAACCTCTCAGCCCCTCGTAACTAAATGACTCTCCTTCTTTATAGACAATGAATCATTATGATACCTCAGGCATGCAAACCACAAATTAACAAAGTATGCGCACAAACAAATACAAAAGTACAAAGAGGATGCACCTGTGCACACTGTGCCAAACCCAACACACACACATACAAACACACACACTTGCATTTCCTTGTTTTTCTAATGAGCTAACATGACCTACTCATTCTATAATCCACAGCACACTTGCATGCTTTCTCCCAGGAGTGCAGTAACCCAAGCCAGACTGTGCCAGCTCCACCTCTTGCTGCAGGCATGAGACTAAGCTGCTTGTTACTGTACAGATGGGCCCCACACCTATGACAGGTGCACCGGCTCCTTCACGGCCCCACTAACCAATGGCCAAACGACTTGGGCAAATTGTCTTTGTTATCATACAGAGGAGGAGGAGGAGGAGGAGGAGGAGGAGGAGGAGGAGGAGAGCCCTTAGGGATCAGGGAAAGAGAGACGTAATTTGAGGACATCATCTCCACCTCCTGTCATTACTCCAGGCCATCCTCATCATTGAGAAGGTAAAATGTAAAATCACAGGAATGCATTTTGTGGATTTATTGTTTTTTTTTTTTGTATGAATATCTACATCTGTTTTTCTCTGGCTAACTCTGTGCAAGGACAAAAAGATGGGATCGAAGAGGGAGTGGGCTGACAGAGCAGAGCCAGACTGACCCCCTGGGGCCACGGCCTCCGCTGAGGTCCCCTGTTAGACAGACCAGTGCACCTCCCACCTTTCTCTTGCCTTTGTCCTCCACAGCAGTCAGAAAAAAAGATGTGCCGTGACAGCCAGGGCTTGATCAGTCCCAGGTTTCACTCCAAGCCAAGGTCCTGTCCCTTGGTATTTACCATTTATTTACATTCAGCTCCTGTTACCGCCATGATAACAGAGGAGCTGCTGAAGCCATGAGAGAGAAGGGAAGCAAAAAAGAGCAGACAACTGGCACATGGAAAATGAAGGTCTTGGAGGTGGGTTGGGGGGGTTATTTGGGAGGGAGCATTGGGGGCTAAATCCCTCATAATTGCCCCTCTAGTAGACAGCAGGGGCAATGGGATGGCTGCTTGGTCACTGACAAAACTCATAATTATTAATCATGCACAGCCTTTAACATATGCTTCTTTCCTTCAGTCTTTTTGTCCCTCCCTCCCTCCCCTCTATCCTTCTTGTCATTTTCTCTCTCTCCATTTCTCTTGCTTTCTCTGCTTTTTGTCTTTCGCCTGCTCATTGTCTTCCTCTCGGACAGCAGGAGGAGCAGGATGAGGTCATTAATTATACATATAACAGTTCCCTGGTCACAACACACACACACACAGACCTCTCCTCCTTCTCCACCTGGTCCCCTACACAGGCCTGTGTGTCTCTGAGAGAGCTGTGATGACAGATGAGAGGAACTGTGGAGTTGTCCAATAAAACTTGGTGTTTATGGGGGCCAAACGACCAGCACTCACACACAGCAGCGGAGCAGCAGACCACTACTCATTAGAGCTGAAGGTCTCCGCTTATTGGCTCCATACATCAGACAGGACTCAGCAAGGAGGAGGCTGGTTACATCTAACAGCAAAGAATCTTAAGCGATGTCAGGGGTTTTTTCTCCACCAGTGCTGACCAGTGCTCATTTACAGCAGTGAAGGGATTCTTCTGGCCTACACTTTACTGGAAGGGCTACAGGATGAAGCACAGACACCACTTCAACAGCAGGGCCAGAAAGACCTGCTCCTCTTCAATCAATGAAACTGAGGCACATGATTTTGGGAAGCCTTGGGCAAGGCAAAGAATCCCATCGCATGGCGCTCTCTGGTGGTCAGAGTGTGGAATGATTCTCACTGGTGAAAGGCTCTGGGAAAAGGCTCCGAGAGTCGAACAGAAACATCTTATGAAAGGAGATTTAAAGGACGTTAAGGCACATTTAGAAGACCGGACTTTAAAATAGGCCATGACTTCCAAGGAGACAATTAACACTGACAAACAGGTACAGCAGATGACATTTCATAGAGAGATGGGTAACAGTAAAGTTCCGACATGCCGGTTACCACAGAAGTAGTCAGGTGCCTCTGGGAATATTTTTTTCTCACCAAAAATGACATAATGATTTACAAAGGTGGTATTTGTGCAGCACTATTATTTGTAAACTAGTATATATAAAAACCACCTACATCCAACTGCACCCACTTCAGGACTTGTAGGGCAACATTTCACGTGAGACTGATAATGTGCTGAATGAAAGGGGTTATTATCTTATTATCTGCTTTATATCTCTGTATTATAAGGCACTTCCTTCATTTTGTTCAGCCCCTGCACAAGAGTCAACATGTAGCTTAAATCATGTCCTGCATTTGGGAAAAAACAAGCTTATGTGTCTACTGTTGTTCACACATGAGCAAAGAACAATATTCACCTTTTACAAATCCCACCGTGTGATATAAACCAAATCAGGAAGAGTAGGATCCTAGGAACCTACATTGACTTTCTGTCTCTCATTAATAAACATCCATATTTAATATCAAGTATGTGAGACAACTTGCAAAGGTGCACGTACAAACAGGCTACATAGCAAATAACAACAGCTGTTGCCGAAAACCAGACACATCCACATACAAACACCTCTAGACATGTATTAATGGCCTTAACTGCAGTGGCAGATGCTCACATCTGTTCAGAATAAAACACACACGTATTCATGCGCACACAGAAACACACACAGGGGTGAGTTATAAATCTGACACACGTCACATTTAATTGTTCTAACAAGCAGTAATGAGAGCATCGAGGGTCAGCGAGACACTTAGGATGATGTAAGTATTCCTCGGAGGATGGATGAGCATCAAACTGGCAACCTTGATTTCATATTTGGGTTTAATTCAGCGTAATGGCAGCTGTCTACACATGGGAGAAGGGTGATAATAGGATACTTGGCAACCGCTGCACAGTGTTTGAAGCTAGAGAACTGGACTGGTGATGAGAGGGGAAAAAAACTGACAGGAGGGGTCAAATAAAACACACAGCACCTGCACTCTGGCAGCGAGGCAAGAAAAGGGGTAAGCTTGGGATCATTATTATCATTTTGATTCCTCACACCAGCTGAAATATACAATATTTAGGGAAATGACGCCCCCAACATGTGCAGACACATACGGGAAGCAATCCCCTGACGACGGCCCCTTTTAGACAGAAATATTTATTAAAAGCTTGTTCCTCACTGCTGCATTTCCCCGTGAGAAGCTCCAGTAAGACTACTAAAGCTGGAGGAGATTGGTAAAATGCCAGTGGTGTCATGGACTACTGCTTCAGAAAATCAAGAGCCGAAAATCAAGAAAAGCTCTAAAGATTCTCCTCCCCCTTCCAAGTCCAATTTGCCACTCTGAACAGATTTATTCCTCCTCCTTCCTGGAACCTTCACCATCACCATCTCTCATTCTATCTCTCTCCTTTTCCTATCCATCCGTCCATCTATTCGTCCATTATTCGAGCCGCTCTGAACCTGCTTGCCCCAGCTTCACTGCTGGGAGGCTGACAGGCCGACATCAATAAGACTGTCTGGTAGCAGCATATGGTCCCGTACATCTGGAGATGAGCGAGTACATGTTATGGAGCATGTAAATTGACCACTGAGCATGCATTCGTGGGTATGCACATTTTGTGTGTGCAATGCATCTGTACGTATATATGCATGTATAGGAAAGCGTTCAGGTTCTTTGTCTCCTTGCACAGACATGTGAATCGTGAGTTAGACATTTGAGCACTAGAGCATAAAGAGTGCAAATGTGAAATCTGTGCATGCTATTTGCACTGAAGACCTTTTAAACTGAAATAATTGAACTCTGAAAAAAAGATGGGAAGAAAGCTTTTCCACTGAATTAAACAAATATGTGATATATTTGCAAGGCGGTCTGTCACAAAATGTTCCACTGTTATTGCTTTATCTTTCACTATCCTAAAGATAGTGCCTGTTTGACACAAAAATGGGAGCATTGGTATTTTTTCATGTATTTTTGGTTTGGTTTGTTTTCCCACAATTCAGGAATGGCCAATTCCCACTGCACTGCAGTGTTTGTTCCTGCTAACTCTCTCTGTAGGCCCGGGAGGGGGGAGCTGCAAGTTGCATCTTCACCAAGAGGCAGTAACACATGCGGAGGTCCATGTGATCAGCTCTAAACGAGTGCCACAGCCAGCCAGTGGTAGCCATCAGCACAGTTATAAAGATATGATCGTTTGCGGCTACCTACCTGCTACTGCTGCCAATTAGGCTCACAGGAGCGCACCCGAGCCAGAGGCCAGAAACAGCACAGCCAGGGATTGTACACTTGAGCTCCAGGCTCAATTTGTAATTGTAATAGAGCCAGTATTCCTCGGTGTATGTGAACAGGTCAGAACTGGAACAGCGTTAGTTGCTGCAGGAGAACTGTTTTTCTGTTGATATAGGCTACTTACTGCACTTTCAAGACTAGGTTCCATAATGCATGCTCTTCCTGTGTCCTCTCTTTCCTCTCTCTCTTCTACAACAACACATACCTCTCTCTCTCTCTCTTTCTCTCTCTCTCCCCTCAGGACAGTGTTGACACCGGTCCAGGTCGTGGTCACCCAATCAAATGTGAGGAGACCTGCTACTGACTGCCGCCATCCTCCTCCCTCCTCATGTTAAGAGGTCAAAGTTCAGAGCCCGGGGGAGGACGTGTGGGGATGGAGGTAGGGTGGCTTCAAAGCAGGGAGAGATGGGCTAGAAATGGTGGGTCTCTTGCAGGGTTGAGGTGAAAATGGCAGAATAAAGAGAGGGCGAAATGTTTAAATGCACGAGACTGAGTGAGATTAGAGAATAATAGGTAATGGGGTGAAGCGAAGAAAGGAACTCTATTTCCTGTGTGAGTGTATGTATGTGTGTATTTGTGTATGCGTAAAATTGTCTGTGCTATGTAGATCTACTGATAAGGTGATGTATGATACCTGTGCAATGCAGGGTGTCACCCTCTGCAGCAGGGGTGACACAACTAATCCTCTGCTCGTTCATCAAAGGTGTCTGTGTGTGTGTGTGTGTGTGTGTGTGTGTGGAAGCTTGCAGTTACATTCCAGCATATGTGTATGTAATTGCCGCTTTGATTCTCTAAAGGCTAAAAGCAGTGCAGGGGAAAATCTCCTGGGACTATCTATTCTATGCAATTACACAGATAGAGTCAATAGACATAGTAAGACTGCTGGAGGCTCTTTAATGTGCTTGGTTTTAACACTGACACACAAACACCAATGCATTAATTGAAGTATGGTGTTACAGTGAAATTTTCATTATGTTAACCTCTGTGTCTTGCTGTGTCTTCTGCCTTTGTGGACACTTGACTAATTTTCCCCTCCCATCTTTCAATTGCTTTCTTGGAAATAATTTTTAAAAAATGCCTGTGGACTGATGGCAGCCAATGAAGTGGAAAATCTGCACCCTATGTTTCCATGACAACACCTAACATTAAGTGCATCACTGGTTTGCTTCTCTGGTTGCTCAATTGCGCTCTGATTGATCTCATCGTTCGGGCCTCTTCAAGAGTACAAGAGCACATTTGACATGCTTGACACAGCAGGGCACGCTCACATGTGCAGACACACACACACACAGACACACACACACACTCACACACGCACACACCCTTAAACGCCCTCATACAGACACGATCAGAGATGGTGTATAGGCGACATGCAGTGCCAGATCTTCAAACAGGGAAAGAGGAGATGTGCGGCACAGAGGAAAAGCTTCAAACAGGGAGCTGTGGGAGTATCGCTCTCTCTACACGGCATCCCACTGATGTCATCTTACATAGCGCAGCAACAGTTCTCCTCTTTGTCTGCATCTGCTCCATCAAGAGATCAGAAGCTAATAAAGCTATAACTTATTTTCTTGCTACAATTAGCTTTAATTTTTTAAAATCTGTTTCACCTAACTGAATTATGAAAGCCAAATAATGAACATCTCCCTATTATATCAAGTGCAAGTATACATAATGGATGAAAGAATATGCTTTCTTCTAAAATGGTACCAACGGGTTACAGTTGGTACACATTTTTATTTAAAATTAAATTACAGCAGATGTGACTACATTTGCAGCATAAAATCAATAAAGACTACCCTTGACAGTGCACTTATTAGACTAAGATGACAGCTGGGAGATGGGATTCTACATCCAATAAGTGTGTGTGTTTGTGTATGTGTGTCTCTGTGCCTCAGCATGTGTGTTTGTTAGCATGTGCCCCATGTGGTTCCAGTCACTAGACAGTAGACACCCCCCCCCCCCCCCCCCCCCCCCCCCCCTTGCTGCCTACTTTGGCCTTTAAATGCTGCCAGCCAACCTGCTGTGCATTGAATGTGTGTGTGTGCTTTTCTCTGTGTCTGAGTGGGTTGCCAAAGGCAGTCCCACCTTGTGCTGCAAATCCAAACCCCACCAGCCTTGCCTTTCTCTCCTAATTATTTTCATCCAAGCAGCGAGGCAGCCGGCTTCAGGGATGTGGGTCCGGTCACTTCCCTTTTGGCTGCTTTGCCCTCTCCTCTGTGCCACCCTGACCTTAACCATCCTGACAGCCGTCTGCCCGCTAATGAACCAGGTGGATGGATGGATGGTGGGGGAAAAGAACGAGGAGAGGGGTTGGGGTTGCGGTGGGGGTGGGGGTTGGTGGTGTGGGCAAATGAAACATGTGGTACCCAAGGCTAGTAGGGATATTGTGGGAGGGAGAAGATGAGTCAAGCTGCTGTGAAGTTGGGGTGTTTGTGATGCTTTTCATATACAGATGCAATACAACAGAGCCAATGTAACAGCACAGAGGAGAAAAAGGTGAAAGGGTGTGTGTGTGTGTGTGTGTGTGTGTGCTTGTACGTGTGTGTGTCATTTAAACTCGCCATTTCTTAATGTAATAAATATGTGCTTGTGGGCGAGTGTGCATGTATGTCCAAGCCCTTAGCCATTTCTGTAATGGCTCCATCTGTCATGGGCAGCTGGACATAAACACACACACACACACACACACACACACACACACACACACACACACACACACTCATGTGCACAAACATGACCTGAGGAGGAAAGAGCCTTGAGACAAGACAGGCAGTGACTCTGTGCCGAAAGAGAACACGAGCCAGCAGATAAATGACAGGGGTGAGAAAGGACGAGAGGAGGGGACTCTGTGATTAGACTGATAGAGCATTGACAGAGTTAATCTCATTATAACTACTCCCTATTGATCCAGTAAAACACAAGAGGAGTTGATGGGAGAGCTGATACACTCACACACACACACTAAATGATGTGTGTAAAAGATGTGCCATACAACGGCACACATCCTCAAGAGGAAGATTTCTGTGAATCTGGAGCTCCTTGTTCTACTGACCTATATGCATATATTACGCACAAATGGGGATATCAACAGGAAACTCTGTGCGTCTTTCTGTTCATACGTGCCTGCCTGGATCTGCTGTTGCCCTCTCATCTTTGCTAAAGAGAAAACTATACAATAATGAGGAATACACTTACGCAAGGTTTATGGAGACTGAATATAACAAATTGGCCACTTCTCTCAGATTCCCACAGGATTACTTTGCCCAGTATATTCTGCATGCACTGTGTGTTTGTGTTGACCTGCTTTTCCACTGTATGTAACTACACAAAGGCAACACAGACACACAGCTCACTGATGCTTGTTTTATTTCATTTTCCTGCTTCACTGCCCATTACTGTCATCCTAAATAAAGAAACAGATAGGAAGAGTGATACAGAGCGCAGTGGGAATAAAAAAAAATTTAAAATGTGATGGAGTGAGGCAGAAGAGATACGAGTACAGCTCTCCTCAAGTCCACGAGATAACCTATACAGACATCTCAGCACAATTTTCCTATTTAGTGAGCTGAGGATTAGGAATGGTGCAGCTTTTACAGGCTTTTGCTCTTCCATGTCTGTTATCTTGGGTCACCTTTTGTGTCACCCTGAAGCAGGACCCAGAGTCATGCCATCTTACAAAGACAAGATGAAATTGATTTTTTTTTTTTTTTTTTTTTTTTTTTTTTTACTTCTTCCTCTTTTTTTGTCTTTTGAAAGGTATTGAATTGGGTGGTTGGTTTAATATGAGCAAGAAAAAGAAATAGCACCAATAAAAACTATCAATAGGATGCTGCCAACACTTTTGTATGGAAAGACTTTGAAGTAATATCGCTCAGATTTACTACGGATGCTCTTTGGCTGTGAGTATACACGCCTCTACTCCACTGAAAGAAGAAATGGCTCTGCTTCCACTGTGAAAGCACTAACATTTGTCAGGGGTTTGTTTCCCTCCTTACATTTCTCATCTCTGATGCTGTTTACAACTGAACTGAAAGATTGGATGAAAAAAAAAGAAAATCACATATCAAAAGTTGCTGTTTGCACTAGATTCCTCCTTTTATCTCCGGGGGTGAGAAATAGCGCATTAAAGCGAGATTATGCAGTGTAAACTTTGAAAGACTCCTGAGCTGGCTCATCATGCTGTGATTCATTCACATAAATCTACTAAAGTGACTTTGATGCCAAAACTGAGACACACACAGATCGACTGTGGGGCATGTGAAGCTCAATGTGGCTGATGAAGATAAATGCAAAAGTCATTTAGTCACTGAGAATGATTCCCACAGCTCTTGGGCAAATCTGGCCAGGGTGGTAGACAGCACAGATATAGCAGGCTTGATTCCATATCTTTGAAGCCAAGTCTATCTCCAAACAGCCCGCTAACACTCCTCTTTGGATTAGATCATGGGCCGATCTGCAAATACCAATTACAGCGCTCATGCTAACTGCCAAAGAAACAGCGAGGGCCAGACAGACGGACAGATGGGCAGGTGGGCAGACTAACAGGACGGAGAAGCGAGAACAAGATATACACACTCTTGGCTTTAAAGCAAAAAGTGTGTGGCACATACACAAGGGGAAAAGTAAAAAAAAAAAAAGGGGGGGGGCTACAGTGATATGAAGAGCAGAAGAAGAGCATATTACAGAGGTGAGGGAGAAGAGGTGAGCAGAGGGGTGTACTCATGTGTGACAACACCATCAGGTCATCCCAGTGGATTAACCCTTTCAACACCCTCACAAGTGGAAGCTTGTGTGGGAGTAATATATAGTTCTGAGCTTATCCTTTGTGTTGGAATATGATCAATCAGACTTTCAAAGTACAAGCTAATTTCCACACATGTAGCTGGTGGAGGAAGCATCCAGAATTTATTTTTGGTTGCATAGATCTGTACCAGTGGCAATACAACAAGGAGGGGGAAGGGAGGGATGTATAAGAGAGAGCTAGGTTGCTAAATCATAGCTGTCCTCTTGGGGAAAGAACAGGAAAGGAGAAAAGAAATGAGAAGGAGCAGAGACTAAAGAAATGGCAAAAGAATATTATTGTAGGGTGTTAAGGTGATCCCAAATTGGGGCTATAATTCACAGTCGACCTGACAGTAATGTCTGAATATGATTGTAATTATACACAACAATCACAAAATCACTCTCTTCTACTTCCAAAAAATGTAACCTTTCCTCTATGAATATTAATAACACCATTACAGCTTCTATATTAAGGTGCCTTACCCTGTCCAGCTAACTCTCCCACTCCTACGCATGATACACACTATAACTCTGACTTTGGTACATCTCAAACATAAAACAGGTTTTCCTCTACAATCTCAGACAGGAGGGAGACACCTCTCAGAGTCCATTACTGTCCACACAGTTGTGCTGGATGTCACATGCAGTCACATGGATACAGGCATATAACCTACAGTATTCTGACAGCAGCACACATTCACTAACACAAGCACACAAACATATAATTGTCTTCTTTTATTATCCTTTCTGTGTGGTACAGACATAGACAACCACTGTTAGACGGGCGCTGACCACAGATCACTTTGCACTTTGAGACACCAACCTAAAGGCCCTCATCTTAGACGGACATGGGTATATAACAGAAGATCGTGTGTAACAAGAACAATAGTGAATTGCCACTTTCAGACATTCGCCCAATTCACGGCACAAACTGAAGCCAGTTTCTCCCTTGCACCTCTTTCTCCGCTCCTTCTTTCTTTATCCTAAATCAAAAGGCCAGTGGTTTGTACTGAAGGGAGATAGGCACCACTCTGAAACACTGAGTCATTCTTTCAAAGCAACCCCTCTGTGCAAAGACACACACACACATACATATACATACACATACACACAAGCACACACACACTGCATGCAAACTGTAACTCTATTTCCATTTTCTGCACAGCTTTAACATTTTTCTACACTATCTGAGACCTCTTGTGTCTCATACTCTCTCCCAGCATTCTGCCCATCGCCCCTAGCAACGCCGTCAGCTCGAAAACTTCTCAGCTCGAGTTCTAGTATCACCGTGGCGACTGCGGCACAGACTGATTCGTTTCAACAGTCCACCAGCTTGCAAGACATGCTTATCTCCCAATATGCCATTCTGGTGTTGGATTCCTGTGGAGAACACTGTAGTTAGATGCTCTGCAATCCCCATGGTAACCTACCCGCGTCCTCATTGGAGACAGCAGTCCCTCCATGGCTGATTCGGTTGGTTCCGGTGGGCTTGGGTCCCCTCAGCTGTGTCAGTGTATTATCCCAGTCCGCAAATAGATCCTGTTAGAAACGCTGTCTCATCCTCAGAGCGAACATCTCTACAACGCAGCTCCCTACCCACCCAGAGAGACTGTCGAACTGACAGGCACACAGAGTCTCTGTGTGTGTGTGTGTGTGTGTGTGTGTGTGTGTGTGTGTGTGTGTGTGTATGTCTGTGACACACACACAAAGGCAAATAAGCACATGCACACACACACACACACACACAGTAGGAAGCAGGAGGAGTGAGGGCAGTGCCAAACTTCCAGTGCTTCTTCTCCTTCCGCCGACCTGTCAGTTGGTGTGTGATCTTCCTCTACAAAGCACTGTGGTTTTAATGTGCAGTGTCCATGGAAGGTCTCTCTCTCTCTATATCTCTCTCCTTGGCTTCTCTCGTCCTATCGCCCCCTCTCTCTCTCTGCCTATCCCCTTCCCTTTCACTCTCCCTCACTGCCTCCAGCTACATTTGTTCCCTTCAATGTGGCAAATGATTGCAGGTCTTTTTTTCCTTGGTATGGCTCTCCTGCTAGTGCTCTCCCTCTGCTCGCACTCTCCTCTCTCTCTCTCCTCCTCCTCTCTCTCCTTCTGTCCCTTCTCATCCTCTCAGCTTCCCATAATGCTTCTTTTTCAGTCCTCCTCCTCACTGTCAGTTCCTTGTTCCCGCCCATGCCCCAAGCTGGGGGGTCAGGCAAAATGTACATTTATGTGTGTGTGTGTGTGTGTGTGTGTGTGTGTGTGTGTTTTTGTGCGTGTGAAAGAGACAGAGACAGAAAAGCGAAAGAGAGAGATAGAGAAGAGAGGGCACTCTTGGGGCCACTATTGTCCCTCCAGACAAAAGTGGCTCTTAATCGCCTAGCAACCTGATCACCCTCTATTCTCTTAATAGACAAGGCATGAGTCACCCTCTCAAACACACAAATACACAAAAACACACACTCATGCAAACCTTGTCCCTCCTTTCCACACTGATACCCACGCTCACATGGCTGCAGCTGCACAATTACCTACTGTATGTATTCATAACATGTGACAGGTTATCTGGCATGTCGTAGACTGCGGCAGGTTCCTGGTTTGTTCTTGCCAGTGGATATGCATCTTTGTGTGTGTGTCTGTGTGTATTAAGTGTGTGTTAATTTTCTTCCTTATAAGTGGACAAAATCACAGACAAATCATCACCTATGCTCCGAGCTGCATCTTGCCGTTGTCATGGCAACAAAAGGAGCACAGAGAAGCAGTGAGACCATTACAAAAATTTGAAATAAATAAAGAAAATTTGGATGGGGTTGGATGTAAAGACGCTAGTGGTTCATGTCTTATGACTGCTACAAGCTTCACTGCCTGGACTACATGACACCAAGTGAAGAGCTCTCTCTCTCTCTCTCTCTCTCTCTCTTTCTCTCTCTCCTTCTGTCTGTCTTCCTTTCTCTCTCTCAATTATTTTTAGCCTGGCTTCTTTGTATTGACCCAGATAAGACAAAAAAAGTATTTCATTAACCAAATTAACCACAATGGACATTACCGATGAGGACCCCTCATTAGCTTTTATGCACAATACAACAGACTATGCCATGTACCACAGACCCTTACATACGTTTATCATATACACACAGTTACCAACAGTAATGACCCTAAAATGTGAATTCACAAATTACTAATAAAATATACATATCATGACAAAATATGATCATCTGAAAGTTGAACCAACAAAAACAGAACATTTCCCACAGTCAAGTTAATAATAGTGGTATGACAGATGCATGGTCCACTGGTCATTGGGCCATCACTGTGCAGTCAAGCTGCAATAAATAAAATGAATCCATACATTACACTTAATTAGACCACGTGAGTTGATTGGAAAAAACATCAGTTTTCTGTTTGACATAGGAAACATGGATGGGTCTGATGATGATCTGTTGTTAAAGTGTGCATGTGTGTGTTAACATACATTTGTATCCCCACAGCTGGTGGTCAGTGGCCTGCCAATTGATTTGTGCTGACAAGCTGAAAATGTAGGGCGGGTGTTACACTGTCACTTCACCATCGCACCGATGAAAAAGCAGATACACTGGAACCTGCTGTCGCATAACAGCATTGATCGCAGGCTGGCCTGGACGACACAGACATCTCAGCACAACAATGTGTGGACCAGATCAATAACATTCAGACTGCAGGTGGTACAGCCACTGTGGCCTTACATATGTGTGTTTGTGTTAATATTAGTGTCAAGTTGAGTTTTTTTTAAATGCAAACATTGATGTTGTATCAGACATGAAGACTTTGCACCTTAATTTTAATCAGACACACACAGGATCACATGATGACAAACATGAATGTACGCTATAAACTGAAACACTGCTCAGGGGCCTAGAAGGTGAAACTAACAATACTCATTATCTCGGAGCTAATTAAAATCTAATTAATGAACCTCCGTGAACAGGGTTCATAGTCATGTATTTCATTTATAAAGCATATTTAAACAGGAGATTTCCCATAGGAGAACATTCCATGGTCCACTTCACACCAGACAATTTACGTCTTCACACAGAACACTGCCATCAGACCATATGATCATATCACAGCTCACGCTCACACGCTCACACTCACACACACACGAACATCAAGGACACAAAAAAGACATAGATGAATAAACACACACACAGACACACACTATATCAACCCCTAATTCTCTCACACACAGTTATTGACGATGTAAAAATTGGATAAGTGCTGCAGAGGTGTCTATAGGGAGGCAGTGGGAAGAGCTCAAATCTCATTATTCAGCTGACCTCTGACCTCGGAGCAGTGGTAGACCCAGTGTAGTCTCCTAAATGTACACTTTATAAATAAACCTAGAGCACCTTTTACCTCTCACAACTCCCAGAATGTCTTTTCTCATTTTTTGTTAAACAACGCCACGTTTTATCCATTTTGTATTTGGTTACTCTCTCTTTTTCTAATGCTGGCTGAATATATATTGCTACTTGAGCTTGGCCTACACTGTGTTTATGGGAAGGATGTATATTTTGTATATTTGCCAGTGAAGATATTATTTCAGGGAGAAGTGAGGTTGAAAATGTGCCTTTTTTTTCACTAGGCGTGATGTGCATGTGTACACACAGTAACATACAGCCCCGTATTTCACCATCACACATTACTGCTGACAGTGAATGTTAACCTGTCAGCGAATCCAACACACACACACACACACACACACCTCGTCCCTGCCCCCAACCCTTCCCAGTCACTATTAAACCTGCACATAGCCATACATAAAGGAGAGAATGGGTGGATGGGATAGAGGGGGTGATAACCATTACAATCACGGGACAATACTGCACAGTGCAGTGCACACTGCAATATACTGCACATTGCCCTTAAACCCATCCCCACCCCCTCTGTCTCCCCATCCCCCTTCTCACATTTCCCTCACCTCCTCCTCACTCTCAGCTGGACCCCAAAATGAATCCCTTGTGACTTTTTACATCACACAGATGTAAGCTGACACACGTTGGTCAGAGTGTGTTTGATTTATAGTCTTTTTTGATTTTGATATTCGGCAGGATTTATTTCTTGCTAGACAGTCCTTTGTGGATCATGTAGCCAGATGAAAATGTAAAATGCTACTGTATAAACAGAGTTTGCACTGAGCACATATATATAAGAAAATGGACAAATGTGAAAGTGGTGTGTAATTTTCTCTGGCTGTTTGTGTTTCTTTTGAGAGCTGCAATTACACTGCAAAAAGCAGACGTCCAATGGGCTGAGGTAATTAGCTGCTGCTAGACAGACTGTAACTTCATGGGGGAAACAAAGGAATTAATTGCAATGATTATCAATTAAACCACATCACAACAAGAAAATGAGCATCAGAGGTTCTGTTCTCTTCTAGAGCTGCTCCAAGTCCATGCTTCAACCGGATGTCTTTTGTCTTTTAATCAGTTGTCCCATCTGCCTCTATGGCTGTTCCAATTCTTTTCTGTTTATTTAGCCACACACCATTTTTCAAGTTAGTTTATATAGTTCGCTTTTGATATTTAATAGTGGAATTTCATCCAGGGAATACCCACTCACATGTGTGTGGCTTAAAACAAGATTGTGTCAGAACCTACCTGGTCCAGCAACCAGGTGACCAAATTGAACAAGAACAGGTTGAAAGCCCAGTCAAAATAACAGAGAGAAAGACACAGAGAGAGAGGAACAAAAAGAAAAACAGAGAAGTCATATTCATCGTTATACACTATGTGCGTCCAGGCGTTTGGCTGTGAACAGAGAGACCCATAAGTCAGTGTGTGACCCTGTCACAGCATTACAGCTAAATCAATGCCACAAGAGAGGGAACTGCGGCTGACTCTCATACACCGGACTGGGACTTCTTCTCTACACAGACCAATAGCATCGACTCAGGAGGGAGTTGGAGATACAAGATGTGTGCCTGTTAACAATCCCTGTCGATACTGAGGGTGGTCTGATGGAAAAACAGATAGACTGGAACCTGCTGTTGCAGGTTTTACATGTTTGGGTGGAAATTTCAGTTGGAGGCGTCCACTGTCTGAAATAGAAAAATAATCCATTGGTTGGTTTTGTTTCACAGTGTCAGTATTAACCAATAATCTACCACTTTTTTTTTTACTACATCCAGATTAAGCCATTTACAGAGGCAAAAGAGAAATCTGCTACATTAATATTGACAGAGCTGAATGGTATGAATCTGTGGGATTGAAGTAGTAAGCCAAGAAGAGTGTTAATTACTGTCCAAATCAATTAACCACATTATCATCATTAAATATTTAAAATCCTCATTCCTTGTGGAGACTTGAGGTAAGCTGCCATACAGTAGATGGGTTAATCCAGGAATTACTCAAGCAGTAACAGAATGTTATCTTAGCAACTCACACCCATACTGTACTTCAATACATACTGGAGACTGAGAGAGGTTTGTGCTTGCTCTAAGAGCTTTCAACAAGATTTTTTAGTGCAATTGGTTACTGCTGTTTGGTGTCAGACTCACAGCCAAGGGTGAGATTTACTATGATAAATTGTTAGTATGAAACTACTTTAGCCCATTCTCAGAGCCAAGGGTCCCGGCCATGTTTGAGAGAGCCAGGCTGATTGTTGCCAGAGGGAATTTGTCTGACATCCAATCTAAAGTTCATTAAACAGCAATCCTGGGAAACATGCTGCACATGCACAATGATACGCACACACACACACACACACACACACACACACACACACACACACACACACACACACACACACACACACGTCCTTCACCAATATGCACAGAGACATATATTTGCTATGTGTGGCTGCCCTCATTGGCCTGCAGTCCTGGAGGTAGTTACAGGGAGAGAGGGAAAGCCCCTCTTCTCTCACACCTCACCACAGCTCAGAGGGTGGAACATCTTATCTCACTACTGCAGAGAGACAGAGAATTAGAGAGGGAGAAAGATGGATGGGAGAGGGTAATGTGAGCAGGGTTTTGTAGTAGAAGGACATGAGGGATCGAGAGAGAGAGAGAGAGAGTATTTAATCAATCTCATTTCCATAACTTTCATGCGCCAAAGAAACAACCTTTGTGGTCCCACTGATTAGAAATGACTTGTTTTAGCCAGATTCAACAAAAACATAATCATCAGCATGACATGCATTCACACTTCCACAAGAACACACCTCATCTCAGCTTAGAAGCCTCTCTTAGATATACCTGCATGCACAAATCAGCACTGATGCTTTCTACCCACTACCTATACTGTATGTGTGCATTGATGTATTGATTATCTGGGCTCTAAAGTATTTCACCCTTATTTAAATGCACATTTTTGCGAGAAGGAAATGTGGATTGGTTTTATTCATCGTGAGCCATGGCATAAGCGTGCACAATGCTATGAAGTCACTCCAGAATGGTCTCCTAGCAACTGTTGTCAGGAGCAACCAGCATTCTCTGCAGACAGCACAGCGAGCCTTGCAGAGAGAGACAGAGAGAGAGAGAGAGAGGGGCACATAGAGAGTGACAGTGTGGTTGAGGGTTGGCCGTGGCTAAATTACTGTTTTCTGTGTCTTTATGGCGGTAACAACAATCTTTGCATCCCTAATCCACATTCATCATCTACCATCATGTGTCCCTTCTCATACAATGTAATGGTTCTCGAAAAAGCCTATTTCCAGTCACAGAGCTCCGGCTGTGCATGTATAGCATACTGATTTTGTTTGCAAGCACAAACAACCACAGAAATCTGACCTATTTCTATATTTCCGACACATGCTGCACACTCACACACATGCCCAAAGCATGGCAAAGCATTGGGTATTGCATGGACTAGTCCTGTTACATATCGCCCACCCACATTCACACACTGCCCTCTACTGTTAATCCTCTAACGAAACATGCAGCCACAGTATTTCCTCTCAGCTCAAATAAAGACTGACAAAGTGGATGAGGATTTGACATTATAAATGCAATATAGTGGATGAAAAATCAATTAGCATATTGTTTACCAAAAGTTGATCTTCATCTTCATCATGAATAATGTAAAAATGCATGCAAGGCAGATACAATTATAAAATAGATAATGGAAACACTGTTCTCAGTTTTCTATCTCCATATTGATAAGATCTGGATTCCCATCACTTACTGGAATATTAATACAGAAAAACACATTTTTGATTTATCAAATTCATCTCTTTGTTGTTCTTGATCTGACTATAATTGAATTCTTGTCCAAGAGTCCGTAGCACTAACATCCATAACATCCATCTATCCATTAATATGCCATGAAGATACTAATAGGATTTCTTGGAGTGAAATTGCTCTTCTGTTTCTGGATGTGATAAATAAAAAGAAAGTGACACAATTCAAAGCTGGAAATAGAATTGCATTGAAGGTAAACGGTATTAACTGGTTTTCACTGATAGTCAAACAGCAGGACATCAGAAGGAATATACAATATATACAATATGAGATGGAAACATATAGAATTACCAAATGTGATGCAGGAATATTTTAAAACTGTGTGGATAAACACTGATCCAACATTAAAATACATGTGCGATGAAATCATCTAAATGTCTGTTAGAGTTATATATAAATATTGTTGCTGTTGATTTATTTATTTTAATTGAAGAGTAGCAGAAGAGATGGCGTTAATAAATGACAATACAATATGAGATGGAAACATATAGATATCAAACAGCAGGAGCATAAAGAAACAGACAACTTCAAGACCTTGAATAAAATGTACATTTTCTGTCTACAGCAAAGAAAAAACTTTAAATTCAAACTACTACTTTGGAGGTAAGACTGTTGATGCGATAGTCACCCATCATGATACAATTGTTTTGAGATGAAACAGTACAGGTAATAAGGGATTTGAGAAATTTGGATCAATATGAGTTTGTCTTTCCCCCTTTATAGTTCATATTATATCCCATATGGACAAACGACTAGTGTCGGTGGTAAAACAGTAAAGCTTTTTTTTTTTCAAGTTTTTAAATTTCACCAGCAGCTGCTTAAAGGTTGGAAAAGCAGATGTTTGGAGGTTTTCGAGCCTGGCCTGGGCTGATAAAAGGATGATAAGCTGGAGGATAAAAATGTTCTCTCCTTCCTCATCAGCTGCTACTGCGATCACTCTATATGTGTCAACATCACTCCTGATGGCTTCAAATAAACCTGTGCAGTGGTCAACGCTCTATGATTTTCAGCTGGACATATTATCCATGTGACTGGTACCTTGAAAGAGCATCCACATTCAATCCCTCACAAGAAAAGCCATAGAAAAGTGAAGGGAGCGAAATCTAACATGAACGCTTGGATTTATGTGGGTTACTGGTGAGATTTAGAGCTATAGGTGATCTGTTAACACAGATTGACTTCATTTGCATTTTACTTGAATAATTATGAAATAAGGGCTAGTAAAAAAACAAATGGTGCACATGCTCAGATGTGATGTGGTTATGAGGCATTACAGGCTGCTGCCTGGGGTGTGTCTGCTGGGTAATATATTATGCATTACAGAGGGGATTAGTGTGGCTGTGGTCCTGTAATGTTTAAAATGAGCAGCTCTGATATCAATCATATCAGCCTGTTAGCAACACATAGCTGCATGAACTAGAAAAAAAAAAAAAGCCCAAAACAAACGCTTAACAGTTACAATCAAGAACTGGCTTTACCCTGTGTGATTAAAAAATGTGAACAGACTCATGGGGAGATGCCATTTGCAGTAACATGCTGAGAAGGAGCATCACTGTTGACCTTCCTGCTCCCTGGCCTGCTCTTAACTCCAGGGGTTTCACATTTTAACTAAGCAACTGTGCTCACTTCACCTCAATAAATGTCAAGACAGACTACACAGACACACTGCACTCCAACCTCCAACCTCCAGGAATCCAATAAGCATTGCAAAATCCTCAGAACATCATTAAAAGCACAAACAAATAATTCACTCTATCCCTATGGGTTTAATTTGGATCTGATTTAATGGTCTTTATCTCCCTCTAGAGGCAGACAAGAGAAGCTACGAGGAACAGTTCACAGCATTTGTTGTGTTCCTCCTCCTCTCTCTCTTTGCCCATGTCCTGCTCTTTCATCATCTTCCTTCCATCATTGCTCTGTGGTGAATCATCTACTCTTCTAAATCCAGACACTGCTCTCATGTTTCAAAGAGGAACCACCACTTCCATATTTAAAAGGTTTATTGCTTACAGATTCATACTGCACCCATACACTTTAAATATTCTATGTCTTTACACCTTACTCCTGCTACATTTCCACTGTGTTTTTTTTATAACTGGAACGGTGAATAAACTTGTATTGTTAGATTTATGATAAGGTGGCCACAAAACTTCAAATCAATGCATCATTAGACATAAAGCATATACTTTTTTTCCTCTTAACTACAGATTTTGAGGAGAAAGGATGTCTTGCTGTAGGTATATTTAGGGGTACCTTGGATGTAATCATACAATAATTAATTTATTAACTTTGTGCTGAGCGTTAAAAGGAAAAGGACAAAAAAAGAGGAAAAAAAGTCACCTTTTCAAAGTGCTTTGCAGTAAGGCAGCTGTTACTAGGACAACCAAGGACACACTTTTGTCACCCTCCAGAAGAGATGTTTAAGAGTCTCTAAGTTTCTGAGCTGGACCACATTCAGATTAGTGGAAACAGATGAGGCAAAAACAGTCTTACTGAAAGTGGTAGTGTGCAGAGCACATGTTTCTCAATATATAACCACAATTTACCTCACCTTTCTGAAGAAAAGTGTTGCTTCCTGTTGCAAACAGGATGATACTGTTGCCCTCCATCCTGGTTTCACTTTTTGTGCATATGCTTTTCTCAGTAAATCAAAATGGAAAGCGTAAGTCATTCACCTCTACCACCATTTGCTATTATGAGACACTGGCAAATCGCTGTCACACAAGCAAACACTTGCACCCCCTCAGGGGAAAAATGGAATTGGCCATAAACACACAAACACCAAACATACAGTCATTTCAAAATATGTGCCTAGTTTCCACTGAATATTTGAGTCAGATGGTGCGTGATTATCTATGATAGTTGTTTTTCAATGGCGAAAAATTGTAAGCAATTGTCCATATATCACATCACAGAGTAAAGAAGTTGTAATTGCTGAAATACAACAATTGTCATCAATTGTAAAGAAGTCCAGCAACAGTTTACACTGTGACCAAGATGAATCACAATCACTATCACACCATTAAATACTGTAAATTCATTTTCCTTCCTCTTTTTGAATCTTACTTCTTTAGTTTTTTTCCTGTGATTTCCACAATGTGTGTTCTGCATGTGTTGTACACTCAGCTAATCCTGATGGAAAGTAGAACCACGGTGCAAGAGGGTGAAGTGAAACAAAGTTATTCTCTGTACTTCTCGTTTCATCCTTGAAAATAGATGAAAGTTCAAACTCTGAATCTCAAGAAAAAGTTTATTAATAAACCTTGCCTAATATGGTACATGTGCAAAGTGATTTGCCCTTCACTTTGGCTCTCCCTGTTTATCCTGTAAGTGCTGCTAACAAGACAGCTCTTCATTATGACGAGGACCTGTTCTCTGTTAAGTCACTCCATATGGAAGACAATCAGCCCCACTGGGACCTGTGTCAGCCAGAGTGTGAAACGTCAGAAGCACACACACTGCAGTGTGCACTCAAAAATACATATACACATGCAATGAGATTCACAGCAACAAACATACACACAAAGGGAGAGAAAATGAACTTGGAAGAAAATGGAGACTGGTCTTTCTACTCAGACATCTGTTCGGTCCCAGAGACAGATGGTGAGCCAATCAGACCGCCTGGTGCTTCTGTTACTCCCATGCCACCCTGCTGCCCCTCCCCTAAACCTGCATCCTGGCACATATGACAGGTGGCACCTTGCAAATGTGACACTACTGCTGCCCCTGAAAATAATTTATGTATTCATTACATTAGCACTAGCATGCAGCAGATAACCAAATGCGAACTCAGCCCCAGTCTGCTCTACCTTTTCTTCACTGTCGAAAATCACAGCAAATTTATTTCCAGACAGGTCACATAGATCAAAGGCAAGAGATGAGACCCAAAACCAATAACAAAAAGCAGTAGACACAGAACACTTATTGACCCCCGCCTCTGCTGGTGAATGCATCGCATCCACCATACCCAGAGGCTTGCTTCAGATTCTGCCATGATTGATTAAACTGGAATACACTGAGCTTATTGTGTTTTGATGCTGGAACACCGAGCAGAAAACCCTCATTTATCTACCCTGAGAGGTTTATTTCCACGGCAGCTTGACCTTCTAAAGGGGACAGCCGTCAGATAAATGTCATATGCAGGTTTTGCTGTAGGCAATGTCCTGCAAGCCAACTGAAATAAGATGGGAATCTCTTGAAGCTGCTGCAGGAATTTCATCTAAACATTTTTAGTTTGTTCTGAAAGCATTGACTGACTGCACCATATAGCAGGCCATGTGTGAGTGGACGAGTTTTGTGTAAATATAGGAGTGTGTGTGTGGGCGATAAGAAAGGAAAGATGCAGTTCTTTCTCCTGCTGCTGTTCAATCAATGAAATGGCCAGTAATCTTACAGTGAATGCAAATATACATCTTTGCCCACGTTTATGCACAGACTCATACACAGCATCGACCCCAGAATCGCATAATTAACAAGCCAGGTTTCATCTGAGCAATTTCAATGCATTTCAATACATCCGCAGAGGTAGACAGAGCAGACCTGGAGAGCTCTAATAAACATCAGGGTAGAGGCAGAGAGACAGAGCACAGGGAAGTACTGATGGACTTTGATGAGAATCTACCAGAGTACACACACTAGGTCACGTTCTGCTCGTGAAAGATCGTTTCATTAACCCCTTCCTCATACCTCCAAAACAAGCTAACCTCGTCTGATACCCTGGCTCCCAGTCGGTCAGCCATTAGACACACAAGGAATGCTGTCACACTCCACTGTGAGCCTGCCGCGTGCATTAACATGCAGGGGGGCATGCACTGTGCACACACACACACACACTCACACACACACACACACACACACACACACACTTCACATATTCACACCTGAGACCTTCCCCTGGCTACGCACAAACACTCAAATGACCACAGCTGAGCGAGCAGATACTCTGGTGAAGTCAATTAGAATTGAGGCGCCTTCACCTCTGCAGCTCATCAATAGTCCTTAAACAGACTGCAGTGTAAACAGCTCAAAAGATTTAATGGTATTCTGCCCCCCCCCCCCCCCCCCCCCCCCCCCCTCTCACACACACTCATACCCCTATATGTTTATGCATGTGGTAACAGACTAGACCCATTTCTTTTGCTTGCGTTTCCTGTGGGTTGCTCTTGCTCGCTTTTACATTTTCTCATCCTCTCACTCTGACAGAAGAAACAAAACAAAACAAAAAAAAGTTTAACATCATAACATAACATTTCACAAAGGTTACAACCAAATCCAGCCTAAAGCAGGAATTTCTTGACGATGTTCCTTTGATCTAAGACAAGGCCGATCAATTCTGCGATCATGGCCAACGTTCAAAGCTGTATATCCGAGAATCAAAGCTCCGATCAATATCAAACCTCAGCTGTGTTCATGACTTTGTGGACTCAGCGAATAGGTGCATATTCAACCTTGAAGAAACAAACTATATAATGACATCCTAATAACAACATAAACTGCATTAATCAACATTTTATGGCCGCATTAAATCAAATGTCTATGTGTAGAGGAACCCACAAACTCTGCAGCTCTGTGGAGCTTTTCGGCCGATTTACGCTCACTGTTATACTTGTACTGTAGCTAACACTGCTTTCATTAACCCTATTTCCAGCAAGCAGTTGTTTTTAACTGAAATAATTAAATAAATAAAGCCACTCTATGCACCTGGCCAGCAGCAAATGGCAGGGCAAAGTTATCTGCTAGTTAACGTTAGCTGGTGAAGAGAATCAAGCAGCTAGCAAACTAAAGATGTTTTTCTCTGGAGCTGGAGGAGACCAAACCAGAGCTAAGAGGAGAGTGAAAATATTGGACTTACACTCTTCAGGTATCCAGAAACTTGACTCCAATGATGGATGATAATGTTGCTCCATTTCTACTGGACACATTAGCTGTAATGTTATAAAGTAAAAACGTGGTAATAGGTAGTAATGAGGTCACATGAAAAGATGATATGGAGCCCAGCTGTGTGTCTGTTAAATTGTCTTCTAAAATTCATTTTTTCTGTTGAACACATTTAAAATCAAGATAACTTATTGGGAAAAATAATACAAGCATGTGTATGAATTCACTAAAAAATTAGGCTATGGGTGGATTAAAGACATAGTTTATGTTTTTATATTCTTAAACTGGGATTGATTTTTAGCCATAGCTCCATAGCTCTAAAACACAGCAACTTACACAACACAAACACAACTGTCAGATGTATGACACTGTTCATTACATTGTCATTAGAGAAACCGAAACAGACTGAACACAACTAGCATGGTGAGTTGTGTAACAGACATTTTTTTTTCTTCTGTAAAGTAAAAGTGTTTCTTTCCCCCTGCAGCAACTCCAGAGCTTTAGTTAGCTGACATCAGCAGAACCAGCTCCCAACATCACTCAAGCATGACTGTTCTGCAGTCAGACTGCAGTATTAAGGAAATGATGAATGATGAAAATTGTTATTATTATTATTATTATTATTATAATTTATTATTATGATGGGGGAAACTAGAACTGTACAGATAAGCAAAACAAGGAAGTACAGAGGATGAAGACGTGCAAGAAGATAATGTAAAGCAGCAGATTGTGAGACAACATTAAGAAAAAAAAAAAAAATCTGTGCTTGTTTTTCTCATTCATACTAATCACCCATAAGAGGTGGAAATCTATAAATTTGTTCTTTGGAATTACAGTCACTTCTTGCAGTAATATGAAGGTTTGTGTGTGTGTGTGTGTATGTGTGTCTGTGTGTGTGTTTGTGTTGTGTATAGTTCTGTTGTTTCTGCATATCTTGGAGTGGATTGTTTGTTGATTTATAAAGGACATGCACGTCTTCATCCTCTGTACTTCCTTGTTTTGCTTATATATATATGCATTACTTATACTGATGGATTTTTACTGTGTTTGATCCATCCAGGTGAACCAAAAGTACAAAAGTCTTTCTAGACATATGTAGGTCTACAGACACACACACACGTACACACACACACATACACACACACACACACACACACACACACACACACACACACACGCACAAACACACACACACACGCACACACACACACGCAATTTTATCTGCCTCTCTCCCTCCCTCTCCTGCCATTGTTACAGGGCATTAATCAATTATCTCAGTATGATGTCATTCTGCTAACCCTCCCCCATGCTGTTCAGCCCTCCTCATTTTGTACACTGGCTGCTGTATCTACAGATCAGGAATGGAAAATACAAACACTGATCATGAACCCATGATTTATTGTCTGGACTAGTTGTACGGGAATAAGCAGAAGCTAGTGCACATTGCAATTAAGTCAGATGTATGTAGCCAGCATTTAGTACATCACGTCATAGAGCAGCGATTTGATTAGCGTTGAATGAATCCTCTGACTTGATCACACTGAGTCATCTGGTCTCCATCCTCAGTGACAGGATAATTGAATGAGGCACAGTAATGAAGAGACATGGGCGCCAACATGAGGGGCAACATGAGGTCTTTGTTTTGGAGTTTCTGTGTAGTTATAGGTTTGTACTGGGATGCTTGCCCGAGTATAAATAACACTTCCATTATGAAGTTATCAACATGACTTCACACACGGCAATGTGCAAGCCACACACTTACCGGTTTATAGATGTGATAATTGCTTTGGCAGGTGTGTGATGATGTCATCCACCACACCAGAGCTACTTCGGGCAGAAAACACACAGATGACCTTTAACACGCACGCTGCACTGAGGAACACAAAGTTGTAAACTGCTGTTCTCTCACTGCATGCAGAGCAGAACCCTCCAGCAACATGAAGATAATCCACTTATATTATGTGTGTCTGTGTCAAGACACCAACTTGCCTTGCTTTCCCTCGGCTGTATTTGCAGAGACCAGTGTAACAGGAAACAAAAAGAATGTTGATCAACTGCCCCTGCACACGGAAAAAAGGACAAATGCTCTGACAAAACAAGAGATTTCAAAAAAAGAAAGATGAGCCAGAGAAGTAAATTGAGAACTGTGCTTCCAATTTGACAGCCTTTTCTAATTATAATTCCATGTGGCATGTAATCAGCATGTGTTGAATTGGTGATAAATCCTGGATTAGCTGCATCAAAAAGAAACTGAACCCTCTGACTGAAGTCTGTGAAATCTTGTTGAATTTAGACAGTAATCAATGCTGTTATTTATCTCCTGTACTCATTAAAAGGTACAGATTTAAAGCAGCTCTTTTTAAAACCCATATTTAGTTTACCTTTGTTGGTATTTAATTCTGTATTTCGGGGTACCCCCCAGGGTATATGCTTCTTGAAGGTAGGTAAGAGCTGCTCTTCTCAGAGCCCTCAAGAGCAGAGCTAATCAGCTCAGTGATGAGTGTGGGGGCAAAGACTATAGCTGCTCCAGTTCTGATTTGAAGCAGTAAAGAAACAGCAATCAAGAGCACACACAGTAGTTTGAACCACAAAAGGAAAGACTTATATGTAATCGCACAAGTCCAGGATGAAAATAAATGCCACTCTTGCACAGTAGTAGTCACTCATTCCACTATAGGAAAAGGATAAAAACGCTTGGAGACATATCATATCCCTGTGATAGAGAGCTCAGCAGCAAAGCTATAGCATGGTCCATTGAGGTCAAATGATAGTATCTAGTTTGGGATCTGTTCTAACATCACATGACATCATGTCTCTGTGTGTCTTGGCTGGAGACATCTTGTTATTGATCTCTGCATCCTTCTCCATCAGGCCAGGCAGACGGAGATAGATCCTGTTCGGTCCATGTAGATACACTTGAGTTGAAACCCTCCTACATATATAAAATGTGCCCATATTTAATTAATCCATGAAAATGAAGTGTGTTAAAAAATGACTATAATTCCCATAAGACTCATTCACCTGATTCTCATGCTAGTCATACTATTTTATTGATCCCATTCACAAAATTATTAGGACACTGGCCATGATTCTCTCACAATAAGCTCCCACACTTGGCCCAGTTTCTATTAAAGACATGAGACTGTTGAATTTTATAGCTGAGCTACTGTAAGTCTCAGCCAATCACATTACACAACAGTGCGTCATTTTTTTCCTCAGCTTTATCTATCTATCTATCTTGAATGTGCGTGATGCAGGTTATTTGTTGTGCTGTCAGTGCAAATTATTTAAAGCAGCTCCTGTAATTACTGCAGGAGATAATCACTTAAACACCTGAAATATTAATATACACAGAGGCAGGAGGCATGATCAATATTAATCTTGGCTCACACACAAACACATGCACGCACGCACAAAACACAATACAACACACATTTACTGCATAAACTCCCATTAATAATTAAGATAGGTTCAAGCTCTGAACACGTCAGCATGAATACAAATGCCAGGGATTTTGTGAACAAATCACTGAGCTCTGAAATGAGTGATCAGATGTCACTGCTGTTCGGCATGTAAAGGAAAATTCACCACAGAACAGATTTAAGTCATGTTATTCCTTATCCCTGGTGAGCTTACAGTAACAGGCGTAAATAAATCTCTGCCAAAGAAAACACCAAAAGAGCCAATGATGTCGAGATTGAAATGTCTTGCTCATCGCCAACTGACAGAGAGTAAAGCGGCTCTGAATGGTGAGAAAATTGTAGATGTGGGGCTCTAATCAGATATGGAACAGTGACATTAAAAAGTTGTGACAGTAAGGTAGTTTTCTCTATGTGAGTTGGGGTGACAGAAAAAAAAATGTGCGGTGACAGCAAGGTATTTTTAAGGCTGTCAGCTATGACAGTAACAGCACTTGTAAAGGAACGCCCTCTATGCTAATTCTAACATATGCAGAGGCAGTGCAAAATGGAGTCATGGGACACCAACTGTCTGCGATATGAGTCGATGCTCAGCAGATAAACCCATTCATGTCTCCACGCTATGCCAGGCAAAAAAAAAAAAAAATCCTTAAGGATGAGTGACAGTATTGACATGATTTGTTGTAGTGTTTCTGCAGAAATAAAGGGACGCTTTTATTTTATTCCTCCTTTTATTCCTGCCTTCTTCCCTCACACTTCCTTTTACATCTTTTTCTCTCTGCCCTGTCCGTTCTCTCTTGCACTGCTACTTTTACTGCCTCCTCTCCCTCAAGTGGGGTGCATGGCCTATCGCCATAGTAACAGACAGCCATGACAGGTGGAGATAGCAGGTAGTGCGGCGATGCATGACTCCCCCTGGGACTGCAGAATGCCAACACTATAGAATGAGAATGAGCAGAACATGCTCTCTTATACAGACTCAGCCAGTGTACGGGGTGTACATTCAATTCATTGAAGCTTATCATAAGAGGGGTCCATGCCTTATCTGTATTCTGCACATGCAGCAAAGCCACACTGCCATTGTTTCACTCTGCGGCTGGACAGAGGAAAAAGAAGAGTTTAGTGGATTGAAGCATGTTGTGTGTTTCTATTTCATCGCTCTCTATGGCCAGATCTGAACCAGGCTGAACCAGGGAAAGCCAAGCCAATCTGTGTCATGTCAATGAAGGACTGGATGTTACGCTAACAAGATCCTACAAATCCTCTGCCAGGGGCTGCAGCAAAACTGGTCTCTCTATAATGTGTAATTGAATTGGTTCAGTCTCAAAGATGGGAAATGATCGATCACATGCTAATCTCTGTCTCACACACACACACACACACACACACACACACACACACACAGACAGAGACCAACCATTTAGCAACTTATTTACATGCACATACTGCAGACACTCACACATAATTTTTGCTCACACATGAATTAAATGACTCCAACACACACTGACACCATGTTCAGCACCCCATGGCTGCACTGGTCTGTCAGGGATTTCTCCCACACTTGACCACTGCAGTAGTTGCACAAGTGGAGGAGCTGGACAAAAGCTAGAGTTTTGTGAGTTGAATGCAAAAAGACACGCGTTTCTTTTCTACAGAAAGCAGCTCCTGATCCTCACTAGAAAGTTATCGTAAGATTGCAAACTGGTAGATGGTAGTAAAGGGGAGGAGCAAACAAGCAAGATACCTTTTAATGAGATGACAGCTTACATCCTGCTTTAGTGGGTGCATGAACATTTGCCACGAGGAGAGAGTGATGAGAGAAAGGCACAGCAGAGGAAGAAAGAAACAAAGACAACCAGTAGACAGCGCGGGCAATACTGTACCCCTCCGAGACTCACCATGAGCAAACACACGGCCGATTCAGGGATGAGTTGGACAGCCATGATGGGATCCTCCTATAGATTCTTGCGAAAAAAGAAACCTCGCCAATTTCCTGGACGGACTCTCTTCGTTATCCTCTTCCTCCTTCTTCTTAGTCTGAGTCTTCAATCGGGAAGCAGGCTCACCTCTGTCCAGATGAAGTCTCTTGCCTGGTCTTCCCACTCAGTGTCCTTAACCACCACCTCCCTTTGCTTTTCAGTCAGTGCTGCAGACAACCTCTGGTCTCTAATTGTAATGCCACAGTCTCTGGAGAGCCTGTGACTCCCTAGACTCTCCAGAGTGAAAAGCAATCCTCCGTCTTCCAGTTCTTTGATCTCAGAGCAGAGCAGACAAACCCCCCCCCCCCACTCCTCCTTTCACTTTTAAAACACTCCCTGCAGACCCCACGCCCACCTCCCCCAAACCCCTGTGACTCGGGTGCCTCTCGCTAAATGCTCTCCTCCCTCAGTTGCTGCCTTCTGCCTCCCAACACAAAGCACATCCAGGCGTGCACGTGGATCTATCTGCTTTCTCCTGAGGCTGTCCAGTCGCTGCTCCAGAGGATGCAACCTGCATCAGTGATGCTCCCCAGCCTTGAAGCACTGGTGGGAAAGACAGACGCTCACCTCTCCACTCAGAGATCCAGTGCAGAGAGCTCCCCTTTACACCAATCTCCCCGCCTCACATATCATCAGCATGAGACAAGGGCAGAGAGGGAAGCAAATAAAGGAGAGTATAATAAAGGGTTTCAGAAGGACAGAGGATGAGGTAAAGGAAGCCAGGAGGAGAGATGTTGTGGAGAGCAGCCACTGGTAAGAGAGGTCCACACTGTGCTCAGCGTAAATGAGGGTGGGTGGAGAAGAGGGAGGGGTGAGAGCAATAGAAATGCAGAGAGTGAGAACAGACCGCGCCTATCGATACCGGCTGAAAAAACAAGGCAGCATGGGATATGAGTAAATACACTTCAGTTTGCTTAATGAAAGGGCTGTAGATGTGAGACTGTGCACACACAGTATAGATCCATGATAGCTGATGTGTCCACAGGAGCCTGTGCCTGAGTCTGTGATTTTTCTAGATCAGCGTTTGACATCAATAATTTAGACAGACAACAGTCTCAGCGTGGCTTTTGTCTTGCGTGTGCAGGGAGGGAGCATGCAGGGCAGAGAGACAGAGGGATGAAGAGAAGTAATGAGAAAGAGATTCTAGGAAGAAGGTCAGGAATCATGTAGGTGTAAGACCAAAAGCAAGGCTCAGTGCAGTAGCTGTAGCTCAACTTAAATATTGTGAACATGTAATTATCTCCATGATGGGCAAATGTGTATGCATGCATATGTTGCTGTGGATGTTTGAATTAATGTGTATGTGTACTTACATCTTTAAATATATATAATAATTTTTTCTCAAAAGAACGGGCAGGCTAATAACTAGTTGTAACTGGCTTCATTACATCTATTTAATCCAATGTGAGTGAGTTATTATTTGTTAAATGTCTCACTAAATCCTGTGTTTAGCAAAAACAAAACAAAAACAAAGGGCAACCACTATTCAGAGTTTAGCACTCAGAATAATGGAGAAAGGATAATTCACCTTTAACTCACAAGACCTTGAGTGAAATGTTGTGATTTGTTAACTTAATAATAGGTCACATGTTTATTCTTTATCTATATTGAGGCTCATTCAGGACTGACTCAAATAAAAGCTGCAGTGTGAGCAAAACTTCCTAGATGACAGCTAAAGATAAAAACAACTGGACTGAAAGTTTATAATACCACACCTTCAGATAACCACCATAAAAATAGTGACACAAGAAGAAATATATTTCAGTTTGTGGCTGCATTTAATTCCTACAAAGAAAAAAGTTTAATGCAGTTGTATGTTTATTTATGTTTCTATTTTAAAATATCATTATTACATTCCTTGTAGAGAATTGCAGTCAAACTTTGCTGGTGGAAGCATTTTGATTCATTCTTTCCACAGTATTCTTCTTCATCCAAGAAATAAAAGACTAACAGGAAGTGTGACCCACACTATTCTCAATACCCATTTCCTACTCGTGGTCTGAGCAGACCATGCAGCTCGAGTTCCTCAGTTTTAATCCCACCCCTCAGCCATTGCATCATTCTACAAAAACAGGAAGTTAGAGCTCTTAACGTCTTGTTCTCTTACAGCTTGAGTGTGACAGAACTCCCAACTCTTGGATTTTTATGTGGACAACCCGTGAAGGGATATAAGGTGAGTACAAGCCAGATTTTTAATAACATAATGAGAACAAGACACACCAGAGAGATGTTGATGGAATGTGTGTGTTATGTGCTTGAACCTCTTAGTTACTGCTTTTACTCACTCTGACTGTATAAACAAGAACACAGTACAAGCAGTAATTGCAATGCAGTGTATACAAACAAATGTATACGTAGCTGCTTAACCACTTCAGTTATGTTTCATTACTTTTTTCTTTTTTTTTTTTACATAAATATAATAGATTTGAGGGTTGCAGTCTTAGCAGGAGATGGCGCTGCCGTGCCACGAGACTGTGGTCCGTGATGACTTGGAGGAAAAATGGAAGTTTCTTGGTCGTGGGGGATTTGGTTGTGTCTACAAGGCCAGGCACAAAGGATTGATGTTTGATGTGGCCATTAAGCTACTTAATGATGATGTTCGGTAAATTTATAAATATTCTGGAGGACTTATTTTAACTTAATTCATGCACAACCATGCATGGTAAATAGGAATTCAAGTAACACTTTGTCTTTTGCTTTCTCTCTACTTCAACCCTTATAAGGTGTTCCTCCAGCACCCTCGTGCCCAAGGAGAAAGAACTGTCTAAAGAGGTTAATCACATGGATCGGGCTTCCTGTGAGTATGTGCTGAGGGTTTATGGATTTTTTGAGGGAATTCCGCCAATTGATGGATTCTCCATGGTAAAGGGAATAGTCATGGAATACATGGACAGAGGATCACTTGAGACCCTGCTAGAGGAACTGTCTGGCCCTCCACCGTGGCCCCTGGCCTTCCGCTTGGCCCATGAAGTGGCTCTTGGCATGAACTTCCTCCATTCAAGGAAGCTTGTCCACCAGGACCTGAAAACAAGTAATGTACTGCTGACTGATGAATTTCATGCCAAGGTAGAGTGTCATTGACCTAAGCACTTGAGTTTATATGAAATAAAGCTTATTTGAAGCTTATTTAATTGTTTGTGTCTGTTTTTTTTCTCAGTAGCTATCAGACTTTGGTCTGTCCAGGGTTTCAATCAGTGCTAGTAACAGCAACAGAGAAACGACAGGAGAGGAAGGAGGCTCATACAAGTACATGCCTCCTGAGGCATTGCTTGATATTTCTTATGTACCTAGCCGTGCTTTTGACAGATACAGGTAAACATTCAAATCAATATTTTTAAATAGGAATACTGTATGGTTCAAAACTTGAACTGTTTGAACACGTTACTAAAAAGTCTTTTGTCTCTCTCGATCAGCTATGGCATCTTTCTCTGGTCTCTTTTTACTGGGAAAGAGCCCTATCCAAGTGCGTATAATTCAATTTTTATTGTCTTATAATTTTTTTGTTTGATAATCACTGTTTCCCTCATAATTCATCACTTTACAACCAAACAAAGCATGTTCATTTCATATGTATGTACACAAATTGTACATTTGTGTTTTTGCATGTTTTGATGCATTTCTTCGTTATATCACATGTACAACAGATGCTCAAAGGGATCTTGTGGAACACAAGGTTGGCAAGCAAGGGCAAAGACCCCCCTGCAATGCACTTAAACAGGAGACGGTAGAAGGGTTAGATGATCTAGTTAAACTCATGAACTCATGCTGGGACCAAGAACCGTCCAAGAGGCCAACATTTAAGGGTATGTATTCGTTATGGCGAATATACATAGGCTACTCACTGTCACCATAATAAAACATTTGCTACAAGATGAACTTGACGCTTACACCTGCCTTATTTCTGAAACCACAGTTCATTCATGCACTCTGTAATTTAAAATGAGACTTGGTTTATGTTTCAGAATGCCTTGAAGTTACTGAGATGGTTTTCTTAAACCACAAGGACAACGTTCGTGGTGCAGTCGATCAAGTCTTGGTACAAGTCATAAATTTCATGTCAGAAAATGAAAGTGCTGATTAATCATGAATTATAATTTATAGGAAAAACTTCTAATTGGTTTATTTCTTTCTGTTTCTTTCTCTGTGTGTGAGTGTGTGTGTGTGTGTGTGTGTGTGTGTGTGTGTGTGTGTGTGTGTGTGTATTTTTTCCCTCCTTATTTTAGTTTTCACAAAATCCAGATCGAATCAGAAGTGTGCCGCCCAGTATTCCTCGTCAGACACCAGGTAGACTCTTAAATACTGTCTGTGGGTTGGGTAAGTTCGATCTCATAAACGATAACCTTACTTTCCATTATAAAACATCATGCAGATGTTTCTTTCTCTTTTGTTTTCAGAACCGTCAGAGTCAGATGATACTGTGGATGGTATAACTGCAAGGTTTTCAACACAGGTATGCCAAATGCACTTTGATCATTGCCTCACTGGAACATGAAAAGAAACTATGTAACTTTATTTTTAAAAGTAATTTCATTGAGATCGAGTAGTAAACAAAGAAAAACAAGTCAGATTAGGATTTATGTTCAACTATTTAAATTTATATTTTCATATTTTTTAATATTTCCCTTAAACTGTTATCATACAATACATGTAATAGTTCACAGTATAGTAACTTTTTACTTTTGCCAACAGGAGTTGGACAGTGGTTGTAATGAAACAATGAGTGATAAGGATAAAGGTGAATATTTTTGTCACTGAACTGATGCATGAAAAGTTTTTTTGTTAACATTTCCTGTTTGTTGAAGAAAAGAAAAAATCAAACGAGTAGGCCTATGACTTTGGCATTTATGAAGGGTCACATTTATAATTTAATCATGCTTTTTATTTCATTCTTCTTCATTTTCAAACAGCAAAGTTTGTTGATGACAACAAGTTCAAGTTATTTGAAAAAGTCACAAAAGTAACGGCTATAATAGCGGAACTTGGCGACATGATCCACAGTGAACTCCACACAGATATCGCCGTTACACCGAAACCCCAGGAAAAAATGAGAATTCTTGTTGGAACTATATTACGTTCAAATGTGGAAAGCGTCACAGCTGCCTTCTACAATGCCCTCAAGAAACATGAGCCTGGACTAGTGAAGGAGCTCGGTACGATTTGCTCTTCTTAAAGCAGTCAAACATGGTTTCCTCCAATACAAGTTATTCAAATTTTTAATTTGTATTTCATTTCTTTCAGATGGATAATTCTAAAGCAGGACGTGTCAAGGATCTTGCTCATCTTTTATATACTGTATGTTTGTGTATATGTAATATGTCATTTGCTTTCCATTGTTGATATTATGAAGCTTGTTTCTTCCAGTGGGTGAGAGAGAGAGAGGGAGAGAGATAGAGAGAGACTATGTAAGAGGCTTTTCTGGTTCAATCCCTCAGTAACTGTCACAAGCAGTCAGTCAGTCAGTCACCTGCAGATGAAGGTGTCGAGGGCAACCTAGGCAACAAAGTTACTCTCCCGTCTCAGTTTAATGTACACGTTTGTTGTTCACTGTTCTCATGCTGAATAATGGTCCAAACAATGAACTGTTGAATACAAAAAATGTTGAATAAATCTAATATTGGATATAACCAACACTATTCTCCACTAAGCCTATTTTGTTATTTGCACAATGAGCTTTGGGAAGCCACTCTGTCATTCAGTTTAAAGTTTAAAGACTCAATTCCAACATGTTGCTTTTAAAGGTTATGCCTTCAGTCACACACTCAGAGACACTTGTGTGTATTTCTCTCTCTGTCCCAAAGGACCAAGACCTGCCACGTAACAGCATTCTGGGATTTGACCTTTGTTTCATTCAAAGCTCCGTCTCCTTGAGCGCTGCAAAAACACACACACACACACACACACACACACACACACACACACACACACCTTCACACCATGGTAATCCTCTGAGGGGAAAGTGTGTTTAAGTGTCATCTTGACCCATCCTTCTCTTCCTCAGTCCTACTGCCTCACTCCACCCTACACACCCATCTCACCCCACCCCATGCTGTATTAATGCTCCCAATCCTCTTTGTGGGAGAGTGACGTCTGCTACTGTCAGAAACAGAGTTAAGCTCAGCAGGCACCAGGAGAACGGAGTGGAGAGAAGCTCCCAGCCTTAGGGATAACCAAGCAGCACTGCATTCTGGTCCTCCAGGGGGAAGAAACTCTGCCGCCTAAGCAGGACCTGACTCTCATCCCCAGCGGCTGCTCATGCCTCCAGCTGGGGAAAATACAGCGAACTTTAAATTTGGTTTGTCAAGATAGTTGGCTTCATCAGCAGGTTAGCTAAATACTCCGCCGCCCTGCCAGAGGGCCTTGATGGCCTCTAAGGATGAGTGCTGAGAAGCTGGAATACAATCTCTTCCCTGGGCAAACAACATTGTTTTAAGAGACTTCTGTTGCTGCTGCTTCTGTGTTTTTAAGATTTTTGAAGAAAAAAAAAAACAACCCAGAAATCTTTCATCTTTTTCATGCAGGTGATCCTGTGAAATCTTGTCAGATCTTGGGAAATCTTCCATTTTTTGGTCATTTTGGTTTAACTGCTGTACTGGCAACAAAACAGATGGCAGGACAGCTTCCTCCCATGTCAGGTGTGTCTGAAAGGTGTGTGTGTGAACATGCACTCAAAGCATCGGGTGTTTATGAGTGCCTATAATTGAACAGCAATCTGAGTGTGCTGGTGTGTCTCTACTGGGAGCCGCTGGGGCTAATGTTTACTTGGAGTGTGAGGGTGTGATTTCGTTAATCTGTATAATACAAGTCAGAAGTGCTTGAACAGTGTGTGTGTGTGTGTGTGTGTGTGTGCATGTGAGGTGGTGGGGCCCTGTGGAGGTTGTAGCCCTGGATTTCCTCGAGATGGAGGGTCATGGTTATGACCGGTTTGGAGATGGGGAGAGGGACAATTACCAGATTGATTACCGGAGGATTGTAGGAGACATGGAACCAGCTCGGCCACGCATCTCAAACAGAGATGGGGAACAACCTCACCCCTATGGGGCCTATGCTCACACAACGCCACATGGACATGGGCATGAGACAGCAGCCCAGCGATACAGCGCTACACGAATCCAAGCTGGATATGAACCAGAAAGGTCAGTCTCACACTCACCACTGTGTATAGCCAGTAAGGTCATGACTTTTACAGCACTCCAGACCTTCTCTAGCCTTATAAATCATAAAAAATGTATCTTCACAAGAAACCAAGATGTTTTCTGATGTTTTCCTAGAAGCCTTGGCTGTGCACTTTTTCAAGTCCATTTATTAGCTACCTTGGCAGCCAACCAAATCCTCTTACTTACTGTACTGCCGTCATAAGTGTATAGAAGGAGTTTCCATTGACAAGGACAGATTCTTTTTGTTAGCATTTCCTGTCTTGACTCCAACATTTGTAATAGGATCTGGTTACAGCATGTGAAATAGAGGTCAAGAGAGAGAAGAGCAAAACAACATGCATGTTTTACACAAGGGATGAATATATCCAGCTATAAATAGCTGGCTAAATCAATGTTTGTTTGTTTTTCGGTGAGAACTGATTTGCTCATGATTTATGCACACTGCTTGCAATCACAGGAAGTATTAGTCTGACGATTCAGTTAAAATAGGCAATGACACGTTCATTAAATTATTCAAAATCTGTAAGAAGTACTACAACTAATGTCAATTCAAATCTAGAAGCTGGAAGTTAGTTCATGGTAGAAATACAAGTGTCATCTATTCATTGTTATATTGTTACACACTTACATGCGTGTGTTTTAATATTTCAGCATGGCAGACTACTTGATCAGTGGAGGCACAGGTTATGTTCCTGAAGATGGGTTAACAGCACAACAGCTCTTTGCCATCGGAGATGGACTAACATACAAGTGAGAAATGCTCATGAAAACACACACACAGACACACACACAGACATTTTAATGGTATTGCTTACACACTTACGCAGATGCGTGTGCACAAATGGTACAACATGCATGCACATACAGAAGCACACAGAATTATGCAATGTCTTCCATTAAATGTTCAGTAATATCAGTGATGACACATCTGCTTAGGTTTTATATGGAGGATTATAATGAGTAATATGACTTTCAAGGATGACTCTGAGTGGTGTCACAGTCATTAAAAGCAGGGTCTCTGTGTGTGTGTGTGTGTGTGTGTGTGTGTGTGTGCTTGTGGTGTGTTAATGGGAGATGAGTGTAGTTTCCTTAATGGAGGTTATATGCAGGGTTCATCAGTGCGCAGAGGATAAATACAGAACATTTCAGTGAGTTGAAAAGGCTGACAGATTATGTCTGCTCACTATGAGCTAAATGTAAAAAAAAAAACTACTGTTCACATACACCACGAAAGCTATATGATCCTCGTTTATGTAGTGACTTTCACTACTAATATTGATGATGAAATCAATTTATGTAATGCTTTTCCACTTCCAGCGTAAGATGTTCTCATGTTCTCTGACCACATGTGTCTCCTTTCTCTCTCCCCTCTCAGTGACTTTTTGATCCTCCCTGGTTTCATAGATTTTACCTCTGACGAGGTGGTGAGTATCACACTGTCCAGCCTATCACAGTCCACATATGCTGTTCCCAGGCTAGTGCACAGTACATTCTGGATTAATTTGTTCATAGATGATAGCACAAAGCATAATTTCTTTGGATAAACGTGAGCAGTCGCATTTGTCGTAGACGAAAGGGGTCACAGTAAGTTTTCTGCATGTAAGGTGTCTCTACTGTTGTAGTCATGCCAGTCCTTTGGGCTACAGACATACTCTTGTCCTCTAGTGTTCGTTGATATTCATGTTCCTCATAATAATTTGAAAGCACAGTTTGCTGTAATCCTTGTAATTAATCCTTCACCCTTTGTTATGTTCGTTAGTGAAGGGTGCTTGAGCACAGGGTTGTTTATTTGACTTGCTTTGTTTTTGTCTTTGCTCGCTCTGCTGGGACATTAAATTAATTTCATGCCTTGGTCACATGGGTTATTGCTGAAAAGCAGGTGTTCAAAACAGACGCACACCTGCGTCACCTAACACTCAGTAGGTGAAATCAGCGAGTCGGCCTCTAATGTGTCTAAACTGTGATGCCTTTGTGGTGCAGCTGTTTGTGAGGAAAGTAATGTCATGCTGATTTATCTCCCAGCATCCAAGCCCACACCTTTGGAGTAATTTAGAATGTGTTATAGCAGACCATTTAAGATGATATTTTAGACTTACTTTGCTTTACCTGCTTATCAGTGTTTAAGATGGTGTTTCTGTTTCCAAATGCACCACACTTTTAGGATCTAACCTCTGCACTGACAAGGAAGATCACCCTGAAGACACCTCTCATTTCATCTCCCATGGATACAGTCACAGAGTCATCCATGGCCATCGCCATGGCAGTGAGTACACAGCACTACCCTACACACACCATACGTAAATGTTCACTCAACTTAGCAACATCATGCTGCACAGTCTGTGGCAAGTACAGCAAAACCTTGTACCTTTGAATATTATTTAATATGGGGTTTTCTTCTTCTTTTTTTTGCCCCTCTATCCCTGATTGGCTGGTTTCAGCTAATGGGAGGGATTGGAATAATTCACCATAACTGTACAGCTGAGTTCCAGGCCAATGAGGTGCGCAAAGTCAAGGTAAGACTGACCAAGTCAACAAAGACATGAGTAAGTTATCTGTGACACTGAATGTCATTTTGAAAACACTCTACACTGAAACCTCCTAACCACTCAACATTTGTGTTTTTCAGAAATTTGAGCAAGGCTTTATTACAGACCCGGTGGTAATGAGTCCCCGACACACAGTGGGGGATGTGTTTGAGGCCAAGATACGCCATGGTTTCTCTGGGATCCCTGTTACGGAAACCGGCAAGATGGGTAGCAAGCTGGTTGGCATTGTCACCTCCAGAGACATAGACTTTCTGTCTGAGAAGGATCATGACAGACCCCTGGAAGAGGTGGGCATATAACTGATGTGTTTATATGTGCATGTGTAGGAGAACATGCAAGCAGTTACATGATGTCAAATAAGTCCAATCATTTGAACCTCTTTTTCATTCAGGCAATGACAAAAAGGGAAGATTTAGTTGTTGCACCAGCTGGAGTCACACTAAAGGAGGCTAACGACATACTGCAACGTAGCAAAAAAGGTAAATCTGTCAGAGAGGTCACACTACTGTAGAGGCAAAGTAATCATCAATTGAACTTAAATACAGACTGACATTTTTGCTCCTTTGTGCACTCATTTTACACTCTGACTCTTTTAGGTAAGCTCCCTATCGTAAATGACAGTGATGAGCTGGTTGCCATCATTGCCAGGACAGACTTGAAGAAGAATAGAGATTATCCCTTGGCCTCCAAGGACTCCCGCAAGCAGCTGCTGTGTGGAGCTGCCATCGGTACGAGAGAGGATGACAAATACAGACTGGACCTCCTAATGCAGGCTGGGGTGGATGTGGTAGTCCTGGTAGGTTTTAACTGAGGAATGATCTAGTTTTTTTTTTTTTAATCTATGATTGCATTCTGGATGTAATAGCACACAATGTTCCTATTTATTGCTTTAACTCAACTTAAAACCTGTAATGCATTTTATTGGTGCTTCATCTTTTTCAAGTATTTCAACTATTTTATCGACAGGACTCCTCCCAGGGAAACTCAGTGTATCAAATCAACATGATAAACTACATCAAACAGAAATACCCTGAACTACAGGTTGTTGGAGGAAACGGTGAGCTCATCTTCTTTCTTCTCGGCTTTCTTCTGCATTTGTGGAGCCAAAACTACCTCTTTACTATCTCCTCCTCATTCAGCTTTTTTCTGTGTCTCTGTCTCTCTCTAGTGGTGACAGCTGCTCAGGCCAAAAACCTCATAGATGCAGGCGTGGATGCCCTGAGGGTGGGCATGGGGTGTGGCTCTATCTGTATCACCCAGGAAGGTATGATAAAGAGTGCAGCACTGTGAACATCTACTGTCTTTAAATTACATTTTTTTGTGTGTGTGACTAATACTTATTTTACTCATGTTCCTCAGTGATGGCATGCGGACGGCCCCAAGGAACATCAGTGTACAAGGTTGCAGAGTATGCACGACGTTTTGGAGTGCCAGTAATCGCTGATGGAGGCATTCAGACTGTTGGCCATGTGGTGAAGGCTCTGGCCCTGGGAGCATCTACAGGTATTTTCCTGATTCCTCAAGAAGTATTAAATTTTCATGCTATACATTTGGAACAGTCACTAGACACTTCCGTGAAATTACATATGAGGCACGGGTCTGAAGGATGCATGACTTGATCATTGGCAGTTCTGGTCATTTAACTATGTGTCTTTTAACAAATAGGCAAATTTTTCAAAATAAAATCAAAGCTTTGTAAAATCTAGTTGTAGTCTTTTTGCCCTCGCCTGTTTTCCTTTGCAACCAGCATCACTTCCTCCCACTTTTTTTGTCTGTATTTCTGCCTTCAGTTATGATGGGGTCGTTGCTCGCGGCAACCACCGAAGCTCCAGGAGAATATTTCTTTTCAGATGGTGTGCGTCTGAAGAAGTACAGAGGAATGGGTTCCCTGGATGCCATGGAGAAAAATAATAGTCAGAAACGCTACTTCAGGTGGTGTTGCTGTATAAACACTTATTCTGGAAAAATCTACAGTCAGAGGATGTCACTGTGACACATGTAGGCCTATCTCTTACTCTGTGTGAATGGTTCTGTGTTTCTGTGTGTCCAGTGAGGGGGATAAGGTAAAGGTGGCTCAAGGCGTCTCAGGCTCAGTACAAGATAAAGGCTCCATCCACAAGTTTGTTCCTTACCTCATCGCTGGTATCCAACACGGCTGTCAGGACATAGGAGCCAAGAGTTTGTCTATTTTACGGTAAGTGGGAAATTGTGTGTGTTTCTTTGTGTTTACTGTAAGTTTATCTTGTGTAAGGGCTTTTGGCTCAGTGTGAGCTGTGTGTCTTTGTCCCAGGTCGATGATGTACTCCGGAGAGCTGAAGTTTGAGAAGAGAACCATGTCTGCTCAAATGGAGGGAGGAGTTCATGGCCTCCACTCGTAAGTCTGACTTCTGACGCTACGGTGACCTTTCCCCCACCTCTACAACTCCTTCGTACTCCATGTGTCTCTTTTTTGTGATCCTTATTTCTCCTGTCTAAATATTATAGCGGGAGTGATGGTTTGAGGACGTCTGTCATCATCTGTTTCCTCTTGTTGTCTAAGCTTCACTTGTATTCAGTCCCTTTGTCAGAAACCTTTTTCTTGTCAAATAATTTACCTGTGCTTAGCAGCATCAAATTGTCTTCTCTCTTCCTCTTTTCTTACCCATGCTATCATATTAGATATTCTTTTGTGCCATGTAAGTACAACCAAGCGGTCGTCACACTGCCATCCTTCTTTGGTTGATTCATCTCCATTCAAGTCACAGACAGACATCAAAACACAGAAAATGCTAATACTTTACGTTTTTCTATTCCAAATGTAGTTATGAGAAGCGGCTTTACTGAGGCGGGAGGAAGAGGAAATGCTCGATCAGGACCCAACGTCCCGACCCCAGCAGCTATGAGCAGATGTACCGGGCGCATGTGACCAAACTACAAACACAAAGCTATTGTTGCCGTAAAACATCCACTCTAAAATCTGACACCTCTTGTTTGTGTCCTCTTCTGCTTCTCCTGTTTGTTCTCATTTCTGATCCCTTCCAGGATAGACAAAACAACAAACTTTAATCCGAGCAGGACGTCCAAAGGAGAGCCAAAGAGTTACGCAACTGCACATGAACTCTTTGGCTGTCTTTCTGTGGCCAAGGTGTAGTGAGGCTAATGTAATTAACTACTCTGCTGATCCCTTTCAACAAGCAAATGCAGTGACTACTTTGGGATAAGCTGACCTAATGAGAGGCCCATTTCCCCGTTGGCCTCCGAATTGGACCCTGATAGAGAAGAGTATACACCTGTATATACAATGTAAAGCTTGCAGAGTTGCAGTCTTTTATTTCCAAGCTCATTTAATATGCCACATAAGATACTTAATTCTATATTTTAGTTACATAAAAAAAAGACAACAAAAAGCACCATATCTTTGACATAATGTTTTGAATATTTTACATTTTATTTTATTAAAAGAGGAAAGAAACATAAATGTTTAACACATTTAAGATAGTTCTTTGCTGATGTTAAAAGCAGGCTGCACAATTGTAAAATAATCTTAAATTTTATGTAGCCATGGTCATATTTTCTAGCCTGCGACCTTGCATAAAGCTTACTGAGTCAAGAGTAAACATGTTGTACACACAGGACAGTTATGGTTTCATTGTCTTCTTACTGCACTTGATAGTTTTTGTGGTGGCAATTTCAATGTCATTTCTCTATCTCTGAAAAAGTGGTTGTTACAATGATGGATGCTCTACTCTGATCAACCTGCATGAAATGTGCTGCACTGTTGCAGAAGGGAGGCTAGGCATCAGCCTTAACTCACACAAGTTTGTAGGAAGGAGCGCCTTACAGGAGCAACCACATGTATTCTCACTCAGGATTACCCTCTGTTCATTTTATTTGGAGGAGGAAACACTAGACAACAAACGGTTTCAGTGACGACACAGGAGAGTATCCATGCTTTACTTTACTATTATCTGATTATAATCCATTTACTAGTATCTGATTATAATTACATACATTATCCCCATATTCATAATACAAATGAGTCTTGACATTTTATGACCTTCCATAATTTCATTTTGCAAAACTACATTGTTAATTATATGGCTATCAACTGTACATAATATATAATACAGATAGTTATGTGTCTTTTTTCAGGCTCAGTATTAAATAAATTAAATGGTGAGTCATTGACATAGGGCTAGATTTATTTCTTTGTAGAATGATAGACAAAAAGATTATTCCAGTTTTAAAATATGATTTCTTCTTTTTCTAGAAGGTTCACATCTTTGGTATTATATATTGCTCTATGATAAACACTGGATCTGAATTACGCAATAACTTCCAACCAAATAAATGAGCTATTGTACTATTTGTCTATCATTCACACTAAGGCTTCAGAATTATATTTACTGTAAATAGTATTACATGAATAAAGATAATTTTGACAACATTTTTTGTCCTATCTCCAGAAAATTGTGTTAATACCACTTGAGGTCAATATTGTAAAAATATAGTAAATGTAATTTTGTAAAAATTAAAAAACAATACCACTCAAATGGTTGGCTAAGCAAGCAACACAAACTCATCCTGTGTAAATATGATTTTTCCTCAAATTTCCATGTTCATTGCACCACACTAAGAGAACATATTATCCTGTGTGAAAACTACTAAATACCTAAATGTCTTTTCCTATGATGGAGTATAAGTTTACCAACTCTGTTCACTTAATGGACATCAAGGTACTGATCATGTGATGGCAAAAACATTATGCTTCACTGTCACAAACAGACTGTAGTTTCTAGCTCCCTCTCACAATGAGATTTTAATATTTCTTCATATTGTTTACCAATGTACATGAAATTGTGTCTGAGGTGATACTATCACAAATGGAAAGAGGTCAAATGGAATTATCACATTATATGTTAATGAGCATGTTTTACTTTTTCTTTTGCGGAAAACACAGAAGTACATCAACAGTGTTAAATTAAACTTTTTTTGAATCCATATTGTTTGTCCAAAGGGATATGAAGAACGTTTTTCTTCATATTCCTTTCATAGACTTTTGGAGTTTCTTTTTGCAGGACAGCTTCAATGTCAAAAAGCTCAACATGTCAGTTATACAAATATTACACCTCCTGAAATGGAATGAGCACAGATTTAGATTTGAAATTTTACAACAATATTTTAAGGGCATAAGTTGCTGAAAACATTGTGACAAAGTCAGCAGAGACTAAGTTGGGTCTACATATTGCATCAATAATGTCCATTGTCCTTTCATTAGTTAGGTAATTATTTCACCTGTATGACTTTTATGATGTACAATTTAAATCACAATCAGATTCTGCTATTTCCTGCTACAATGTCGGTTGCATTCCACTCACAGCTGGACTTCCTACAATTCAATGGTGTCACTGCAAACACTCAGAGCATCAATTTGTCTGCACACGTTGACAAACTCTGCCTGTACAGCCAGATCCCATTCCAGCTGTTTGCTTTCACTCAGGTGTTTAGTCCCTGCCAGTCGGCCAGAACCCTGGATGTCCTGGGAGGCCAAGCTCAGGGTTCGGTAACGCCTGTGGTAAGACAGGTGGGGAATTGCTCGTGGAAGACTGTGCTGAGCAAAGCTTTGCCCTCTGTTGGCCCAGGAATGTGAGCGCAGCTTTCCTGTCACCTTAGGATTGCTGCACAGACCCTGGGTTGATCCAGAAACACTATCTTTCCAGTCCCATTGCTCTGGTGTCTTGCTGTGAGATGTCAAAGAGCCTGGCTGTGGCTGGGAAGATCTAGAACTAGGCAGGGCTTTCTCTTGATCCATGTCTCCACAGGAAGAGGTTCGGAATAAAGCATTTTCCACAGAACTGGGACCTTGCTTTGATGTACCTTGGCTAGGAGAACTCAAGGAATGGCTTGAAGAAGCATGGAACAGCCTTGGCAAACCAAAAATACTGTGCGAGAACAGGGACTCACTGAACAGAGCCTGGTCAATACTGCGAGACAAGTCTATGGGAGATGGGGGCCGCAGGTCCACAGTAGAGTCAGTCTCTAGACCTAAGCTATCCAGTGAAGATAGCTCAGACTCAACTGCATTTTTAGGCTTATGAGGTGGGCTTGGGGGTGTAGGTAGAGGTAGTATAGTAGTCCGTGTTTGGCTGGATTTTGGGAGACAATCTAGCCCATTTCCAGGAGGATCCACAATTGAACAAAGAGGAAGAGCCTCTGACTGTCCCTTACTGATGACATCACAGACCACCAGCTTTTCTTGCTTACCTTGGGACCAGGAATCAAGTGAAGAGAGAACAGGAGAGTTTGCGCCTCCATGAGAGGGAAGGGTTAGCCCTCGTGAAGGGGAGCTGCAGGAGAGGCGGGACCAGGATCCTGGCCGAGGGTGAGTTATGGTCTTGATCGAGGAGTTGTTGTGACAGAATAGAGGGTGTGTGCCAATGAGAGACAAACCTAGACACACCCCAATCTCGCAGAGTCTGCAGCCTACTTGGTAGCCCCACCAGGACCAGGGCTGGAACCCATATCCATCAACACCACCTAAACCAAGGGCATGCAGGATCCCATAAAGCTGTAGACCCCCACACCCTAACAAACACAATGAAGCTCCTACTCCAGCTCCTGCTGCCCTGTGCCAGTCTTCCACTTTGGCAAAGGGGCAATTTGCAGGTCGCATCACTTCAGGAGATCCTCCAGTCTCTCCATTGTCATTCAGCCTGTAGATGTGTTTTGTGTCGACTCTTATTAAGCAATAGAAGATGAGGTAGGAGCATGAGAGAAAGATGGTTAGAAACACAAACAGACCATGAGGAGAGATCAGGATCATGGTGGGGAGGCTGTGGAAGAGCTGGAGCAGGCCAACACACCCTAAAGAGACTCCGAAATGTAACAGGGACACACACAGTAACAGGCGAGGTTTGGGCAAGGCTGAAAATGAGGTGGAAATAGCAAGTGGGAGTGAAAGACGCATGCGTGAGCGCAATGAAAGAAGGAGGAAGGCCAGGGAGAAGGCTGAGATCAAACAGGGAAAGGGTAACTCAGAGAGCATCAGAGAGCCCAGAGGGGGGAGACGGTCTTGGTGACTATAAGCATCATAGAGCAAACAGAAAGCTTGGATCCCTGCAAATGCTAGGAGGAACAAGTGCAAGAGGGTGAAGTAGGGGATTCCTGGGGGACACCGCAAGGGAAGGCCTAACAGACAGACCACAGAGATTAGGCTGAACACAGTGAAGACAGACCCTAGGCCATAGATATGAGCTTCCCATGCAAATCCCCATGTGGCAAGGGCAGAGTTCCAGTCCGAATACAGAGGGACGTAAAGACCAGGGCTGAGAGCCAGAGAGGGGCGCAGGGACTCGTCGGGAGTAAAATCGTCTGGGTAGGTGGGAGTCCAGGACTGGTTTGTTGTTTTGCAGGGTGTTGCAGATGTGTCCATGTTACCATCAATCAAGAGTGTGCTACTGGTCTTTGAGACAGGCAGGCCATTGTGCCTGGAGTCATCTGTAAAACAAGTAAAGTAAAATAACATGTTACCAATGTATTTGTTGTGTCAACAGGTAACCAAAAGGTAAAAAATATATCATAGGTGAAAGTTTTTAACTGACCGAGCTAGCACACTAAAATAACATGCTGAATATGCTAAACTTTACCTGCAGAACATCAGCAAAATACAGCCTTACTTTATTACCAGTGTGGCTCTTGCTATTATAGTCTTGCAATTTTAATAGGAATTTCCTAGCAATTTTAATAATGATGGTATAAATGTAACAACATAACGATCTTAACAATGAATACAGGCCAAAATAAATTATATTCACAGTCTTTATTGTCCAAAAAGAGAGCATGGTGGAATCTGTCGTGTGTGTGAAGTTAATCCATAATAAAACAGAGCAGGCTCGTAACTGGGAATCTCTAACTAGGTCACAGAGAGTGGGAGCATGAGCACGTGGTGTGTGTGTGTGTGTGTGTGCGTGTGTGTGTTTGTGTGTGTGTGTGTGTGGGTTTTCCTGTAAGAGAGACAGAGATGTGTGTTGATTAGCCAGTATTGACCTCATTGCTGCTTTCATTTTGTGTGGCTATTACAAAGCATGATGAAAAGGTGTTATTCTATCTTTAATGTTGCATTCTTTCAGCAAGAATCTGCAGATGATGACCATTTATATGTGACCGTGTGATTGTGTCACTCAATAAATAATGTAAGCATCTCATTCTCTAAGTGAAATAACCTCCAGAGTAAACTGTGTGAAGCAGTGGGAACACACTGGTTATAAATGGAATGCGTCCTATTTGTGGTCCTCCATTAGTCATTGAGTGATTGTGTTGATGCAGAAGCAGCAAACAAGCAATGAAACAAACATGAGATTGTCTCTGTAGTCACTTCAAAATCTACAAAAAAAATAAATCATCTTGATGTGACACAAGTACCATTTGGTAGTTACTTAACAAATTGGCTGTTAGACTGAAAATTGTCCCTAGTATGAAATTCATAGGCAGATTGAGGAATGGTCATTTGTCACATATTTCTGTCAAAGCCCTCCTCCCCCTATGTGCTTGTGGACACAACACATCATTTACTTTGACAAGTGAGTGTTATTGTGTGTGTGTGTGTGTGTGTGTGTGTGTGTGTGTGTGTGTGTGTGTGTGTGTGTGTGTGTGTGTGCATGCGTGCGTGTGTGTGTGTGTCTGTGTGTGTAGTAAATACTGCATGTTCAGGTGTGCACCACATTGAATCATTGAATGTGGGTAATGGACACTGGTTGCAATGGGAATGAAGAGTTTCTACATTAACAAGAGAGTGGAGGACTGAGTTGGAGAATCTATGATAAAAGGACTGAGAGCACAAAATGAGGGAGAGAGGGTCGGGGAAGAGGGAGGGAAATATTTTTGAGGAGTGAAAGCTTGAGGGAGTGAGGTGATGCAAACCATCCTGTGAATGTAAAACAAGTGCCTCTGCCAGTGGAATGCATATCACAAACACTGCAGTCACACATCCACTTGGAGTCTTTTATTTTGGATATTTAATGAGGACGACACTATAAATCCTACCATTCACAACACAACAGGCCATATATGACGAGTGTTCACTGTGATTTGTGTCAGGTTAGAAAAATAAAGAATGATGGCTTTAGGAGGGACTCTTACCTTTTTCTGCCTCCATGCTAACAGCTCCTCTGTGTACAACACGGTCAGTAATATCAACCAATCCATCTCCAGTCTCTTTCACTGGGACAGTCCCCTCCTGTGTCTTTCCCTGTGTGGTAACAGAAAGGTCCGTGGTCCATGCCCAGCTGCTAGTGGCAATGGGCTGAGTGGTGTGCTCAGGGCTGGGCCCAGGTCCAGCAGACAGCGGTGAAGTTGAGTCCTGGTCTGGTCCGTCTGATGGAAGTGAGCCAGACAGAAGAAAAGGTAAGTGGCTATCAGTTGTCTTGTGTTGTGAGGCCGGGAAAGTTAGCTGATTCTTTCCAGTCTGTGTAGAATTCAATATAGAGCCAGTGCTGGTCTCAGCTGGCTGATACTTGACTGTTTGTTCCTGGGTAGGTTGAGGCGGTACTGCTCCTGATGAAGACCTTATTGGTTGTTTACTTTCCTTAGAGGTAGCATCTTCTGTAGCACTATCTGTGGGTCTGGATAGGAAAAGTCCCTTCTCATTGGGATTCACAAGAGATGCCTCTGTGCTCTCTTGTAAATCAGTGTACTCCCCGATCACACCTTGTCTATCTGATTCCTCAGATGACAATAAGGGCCAACTCACAGGTAGACCCAGGAAGTCAACATTCTCGGGTCCAAACAGGGGATTCACCGGAGCTAAACCAGATCCATGCACTCTCTGTGACGGCTGTGTGAGATGCTGCACGGCCGTGTCTGTGTCTAGCTGTTGTGTTTCCTTGACATTTTCTCCAGTTAAGGCTGTGACATGAAGTGAGAGAGGCAATGAGAGGGGGAGGAGAAGATAAAGATTCCACAGAGAAAGCATGGTGAGGGTCCGTAAACTCCACCGCAAAGTCACATGCTGTATGTTTGTGGTGTTTTTGTCCAATCACATGTTTGACAGGTCTCTAAAGTCAGGTCTCCAAGTATATTATGCTTAATACGCCTGGGAGATAAAGGAGAGAGGAGTCACTTACAAGACACAATCAGTGTAAACACTCATCAAATACTGTGTATTGTTAGGATATCTGCAATAAATAGCATTGGTCTCTGCATGTGGAGTACTAAAGAGCAAATACTGTATATGAAAAGCATTCCAGTGAGGTACATGTAAATAGCCTACACCTTTACCCTATAAAGTCCTGTGACATACACACAGTACAAACATTAGTGTCAGTGATAGAGCTACCTAATGACAGCGCATGAAGAGACATTAATTGCTCTTTTTCCCATAGCCAGTCTCGTTTCAGCATTCTTACCTCATCAACAGCCCACTCTGCTGCAGCCTCTTTAAACATATATGCCGCTCTGTGTTGCTGCATGCCTGCAGTCTCTCTCTGCGTAGCACTCTGTGTCCTTTCATACTCACTGTGCTGTGCCCCTCTTCTCTTCATCAGACATTCGACACATGGGACAGACCCCACCTCCTCTTGACAACCCCCGCTGTCCCACACTTTGCCGCTGCGCTGATCTGACAGTGTGTTTGGCTGTTTGCACAATCCCATTCTCCTAAATCGGAGGCATCATCCACCCCACACTGAGTATCATCGCTTTTGTCGTTGCATAGGAACCCCTTCTACTGTCTCTCTTCCACACATGTACTCACACACATCCCTCTGGTGTTTATGATGTACAGTATGTATAAGAGAAGAAGAGAAGAGAAGAGACGAGAAGAGAAGAGAAGAGAAGAGAAGAGAAGAGAAGAGAAGAGAAGAGAAGAGAAGAGAAGAGAAGAGAAGAGAAGAATATGTTGTAGGGACATAGAAAGGCTCATCAACCAACAGGCAGACATTACCCTGCACTAAACTAACCAATGCTACAGATCAATACATGCCACTGAGTGTAATTTACAACTGATGCTGTGCCCTTCCTCTTAATAGCCATCACATCAGCAGCTCTGTTTGAAACATGTCACAGCAATGGATGAAGCTGAATTTCTCTTTTATAGCATACATGCATAATGCATGATAGTGGTTACTTGTGTGTGTATGTACATACAGCACCTCCTATGAACCTAGCTCATGCACTTTTTAGCAAAGCATTGTTAAACTGTGACCTTGTTGCCATGCCAATTATTGAGGCAAGAGCCATGTGTGATCTCTCTCTGATGATGCCCTGTTACTATAGCTTTCTTTATTTTCCTCCTTCCAATGTTATCAGACATGTTCCTGTGTTCTGTTTTTACCCAATGGGGGAAATCTAGTAGCCTCATGGCCTAATTCAATTCCCAAGGATGGTTCTAAAATAGACACTGATCCACATACCTTTGGATGCATTTAGAGCCAGAGAGTTTAAAGCACAGCCACACATTGTATTCTTTCTCTGGCTGATGTAAGGATCTGAAAAGTTCTGTTTTAAACTCTCCATTGACTACTACTGTTGAATTAGCAGGGCACAGGGATTTTTAGGCCAGGTTTATTGTTGTGTGGGCATTCTGCCAAATGCACATTGATTTTTCTTCTGTCCAACAAAAAATGAGATAAATAGGGATCAAACTGCTGTCCAAACAAATCTGCCAAACATATATTTAGCTCAAAACACAAAGAGATGAAGACATACACGCTGAATCTGTATGCCAAGAATAATGTTGGCTGTGACAGCAAATACCACAGCCAATAATGAAGAGAGCAGTTTACAAACTGTCAGCTGAATTCTACCTTGCCTCTGCACAGGCTGCTGCTTGCAGGATAAAAAACAAAAACGAAAAAAACTTGCTTAAATCAATGAGATTCAGATTTCACATAAGACAGTGAAGGCTATTTCATTAGACAGTCAGTCAGTGGTGAAGATAGCAACTTCCCGAGGGGTGTGAATAACCCGCTGTCTGATGAGGATACAGGAAAGCACCAACCCAGCCGTAACTAAAGGGACTGGAAACGGACAATGACAGGCCAAACATATGAGCTCAGTGAGGGACATGGCCAAATTATTGCCGCCTCACACTTGCTATCCTAACTCATTGGGCAACTGGTTTCTGTTTAGACAAGTCATCCTCCAACAAGACAAAGTCAGCAGGGACTGGGGTCCAGCTGGGAATGTGGACAATCAGGACAAGACACAGAAACAAAGCTGCACAAGCAAAGAGGAGGATAAAAGCAAGCAATGACCCTGGTTAGGATAATGGATGTAGATGAGATAATTTTTAAAAAATATGTAATTTTTGTATGTTGAGCTCCTAATAAGCATGTCCATACAAGCATGATCATAAAATGTCCAACAAAGGAGGTCATAGTGATCAGGGTAAATGTTAAGGTTATCCATGGTTAACATTATCATAATAATGTACCGGTAACCCAAGTCTGGCTGATTTGTCAACATGATGACAATGTTCCACATTTAGAAACAAATCTTTGATTCTATCCTCAAATTTGCACATTTTCTTAATCTGTTTGTTCCTCCACCATTAGAAATACACATATGTCTTTGGATATTATGTGGAGGGAAAACTTCATATAATTGTCCTTTTGGCATTTAGTGACTTGATGGCAGATACTATAGTATCGACTTTGTAACAAATAATTAATGACACTGTAAATGTTGGTCTGTATACAATATACTACAATGCCATACCAATACAACACCATTATATTAAAGGATATGAATGTGCACTACATAAATATCATTATTATATATAAAGATGTTACTGTAATATCTATGGACAATCTAAAATCATGACACCACAAACAACAGGGCCTATGATAAAGCCCCTATAAACACATCAGAGTCGAGTCACCATTTTCACCATAGATAGATAGATAGATAGATAGATAGATAGATAGATAGTTCGTTCACGGGCAGTCTGTTACCAAAAGGGGGCAGCAGTTCGCCTGAGATGCAAATAAGGTCAAAACACCCATGAAGAAGAATTGCAAGCTCGGAGAGGACAAGTCTATGTAAATACATTTCATAACGACTGTTGACAGAGGACTTATGTCCAACGATGTGTTAGCATCACTGGCATTAAACCAACACCTGGTTAGTAACTTAAGTAAGGGGCTTCAGATATAATTTTATAGTTACGAACACTTTTAAAATTGACGTAATGTACAGTTAAAGGCTTGTTTTTCTGCGTTAGCGTTGTGTTCGTATGTGTTATCTCTTAAAAAAGTAGCAGAGATACAGTTAATGTTGGGTTTATAACATTCAGATTCATTCATTTATTCATTCATTTATTCTTGTCCCTTGTTTCCTTTTTTTCTGCAGGCACACACCCCCCCCCC